>NC_054535.1:1623770-1923770 GCF_017654505.1 Polyodon spathula
GAAAGCTACATGTACCATTTCCCATAGCTATTAAAAGCTATTAAAAGGATAAAGTTGCATTGTGTATACTGTAAATGGGTAGAAGTCCCACAGATACATTTTAAATAGTTTGTGCATTTCTTAAGTTCCATATTTGCATCTGTGTATATAACAGTACACAGGGGTTAGAGACCATAGAGTCATCATGGAGTACAGAGACCTGGAGGCACCAGAAGACGTCGTCTTCTAACAAATCATAAGTTAAAAAACAAACAGTACCCTCCTCTCTTGTTATTCTTTTAGTTCTGTTTCAATGTCACCCTGAACTTGGTTTGCAGTCATGTTGGTAAATTCAAACATATAACAAGACAATACATATCCCTAATTGATTACCTACAGTATGTATTCCTCAGTGACAGAACTGTGTCAGCTATTGTTGTCAGCCCAGCTAAATGGATGCCTAAACTTTCTACAAGATTGCTTCCCACACTTATCACATGGGTTTATAAAGTATCTACAAGAGCTTATCATGATTCCACAGAAGATAAACACACAACCTAACAGGGTTAAGCACGTCTTGTAGAGAGGTCAATAAATGATTCCTGTTGCTGAGACCCATTTGATCAAAGAGTATCCTGATGAGTAACAGAAGCCCATGTTCCTTTGAGTTATAGAGTGTTGTTTGTTTCAACAGATAAGGGAACCTCTGTTTGGATGTATCCCTGGATGAGGACCAAGGAAGTCACATATCACGTAGAAGTCCATTTGAGACACTGATCAGCACTGATCTTTTCATTTCACAGTCTGCACAACGGCATGTGTTTCTCTGGAGATCTGAAAAGTTTTGTGCAGCTCTTTGCTTTGCTGCAAAGAGTGTGGGCGGAGTAACCCTGTTAAACAAAAGTTTACAAATCAGTGCTACCTATGTATGTATTTCAATAAAAAATAAAAAAAAAACATATAAAAAATAAATGTACAAAAAAACCCAAAACCAGGCATGAAAAAATCCACCCCTTTTGACTGCATTTCCCTCAAGAAGCCTTGGCCACAGGTGCAGAGCACTGCTGCAAAACAGGATGTCTGGAGATCCCAAACTTGGGACTTCCTCTCACGGCATGAGAAGTACAATATTCAGTAGAGTCCCAGAGAGAAGGAACTGATTAAGAACCTGGCACAAGAGAGCCCAGAGCACTCATAACAATTTTCTCTTCAGAACGTAAACAACAACAGAAATATCTGCTCTGGTCTCTATCCAAAGGAAAACTGTTATCTTCATTTTTTTCTGTGGTCAGTTTTGCGTCAGAAGCATGAAGGAAAGTACAGCTGTCTCTTGTGCGTCTCTATGACATGCTAACAAAAAAAAACTGGTTTCCTGAATCAACAATCAACACCTGGAGGCCTGTTCTTTTCAGGTTAAGTTTCATTGTGGCCCTTGTCTGTTAAAATTTTTATCAACATGCAATTCAGATTTTAAAACATCCATGACCAGCAGCTTATAGATTGTTCTTCAGGAAGCTTTCTATGGCCATGCATACATTAGCTGAGGAATTCAATTCTCTGCCTTAGTGCCAAATAATCACCAGAAGGAAGACTGCACTAGGTCAAGTTTAGTCTAATTTCAAACAAGTTTAAGAAGTCTAAAATTAGACACAATGATGTCATTAACATACCACGATTAAGTATCCTTAGCCTAAGATTCACTAATGGTTTTCAGTTTTACTAGTTAAACTAGCTTAAACTAGTTTCTACTTGAAACGTTTGTCATTTAATTCATTGTTTCTTTGGGCATGCCTAAATTCTACACTACCTAGTGTTTACTCATTATGGATGGCGGCACACTGTTTTGTCACTACAATGATGCAATGTTTCTAATACTGGCTATTTGTTAATGACCAGAGACTGGCACAGAGTTCCAGAATGGTGGTGGGCTGTGATTAACTGTGTGGGAGGCAGCACGTCTTGCTTTGAACATGAGGAAACTACTGGCAGCCAACTCATCCTGGAAGTGGACACCCAAATGGAATGGCATGGTTGTCAAGATGTATGTAAAGCGTTTGGCATAAATAAACAAATTATGTTGAGGATAATCCAGTTTACCACCAGAAGGATTTAACAATGAGGACCACATTTAACTTTAAAAGCAAGTGAAGCATGGTCTTGTCAAAGGCGTTGTATTAAAGTAAGATCGGATTACATAGCAATCAGTGATAAGTACAAAGGTGCTGTTGCATGGATGTTTTCACAATCCATACAGATATCCCACAAAGTTCTATTTTGGGACTCCTGCTTTTCATTTTGGTCAGTGGTCTGTTACTGTGCACTATTACATGCTGTGATAGTGCACAGTGCGCAGATTGATTTTGATGTTCATCAAAACAACCAGGTGTTCAACCAACTCCCAAAATATATACCAAATCAAAGAAGAGAAAGGGAACATTTAAAAGGCAGTTGATCTTCAAGTATTGTAATATATTAGATTGTATTGTATCATTTGGGCCAGCAAGGGATTCAATTATTTAGGAGTTTTCTTCTCACCTGATGTTGATTTTATGAACCACTACTGTAGTCAGTCCAAAATTACTTTATTCGCTGATCACCTCTTTACCTTACATTCAAAGGGAGAATAGAAATTATTAAAATGACAGTAACCCTAAAATCAACTCTACCCTAAGTGTAACCAGTAAAAATACATCTTTCTTTTTTTAAACAATTAAGAAGGCTTTTCTCATGGCTCCCAAGTGGTGCATCCGGTAAAGTCACTCCGGCCGGAGTGCAAGATGCGCCCTATAGCTTGGTGATCGGCGGTTTGAATTCAAGCTATGACACTGCCGACCATGGACGGGAGTTTCTAGAGGGTGGCACACAATTGTCCAAGTGCTGCCCGGGTTGGATAGGGGTTAAGTTTGCTGGGAATTCCTTGGCTCGCTGCACACCAGTGACCCCTGTGGTTGGCCAGCGCCTGCAGGCCAGCCTGTATGCAATTCAGAATTGTGTGGTCCTCCAACGCTGTAAGTTCTGGGTTGGCTGCACAGTGGGCTTGCAGAGCAAAAAAAGTAGATGGCTGATGGGACACGTTTCAGCGGACATGTGCGTTCATCCTCATCTCTCCCGAGTTAGTACAGGGGTTGCAGAGGGAAGCCAGGTTGAGTAATAGTTGGATATTCCAAAAAATGTGAAGAAAATTAATAAATATTAATTGTTAAAACAAATGTTATTATCTGCAAGGGAGGAATGGCACTGCCTAATCTCTTACTTTATCATATGGCATACATTACAAGACTGACGATCTACTGGTTCCACACTCCAAGTACTCCTCCAACCTGGCTACAGAGAGAGACAGAACAGGTTAAACTGCTAGCATTACAACTGCACCCATATAGTTTGTGCCCCCCTCATTTGAAGGACCATCTACAATATCAGCTTCTTGCAGTTCACAAGAGTATATTGATAATAAAAGTAAGATATCACTGTATAACTAATTGTAGGCTTCAATATGGAATAATCCATTAATTCTTATAAACAAAAAACAAAGTTTTTTGGAGAGACTGGACTGAAGCAGAATATGGACAATATATGGCCTCTATAAGAGCAATAAGTTCATTGCACCAAGTGAATTCCAACAAACAACCCATGTCACCTCTACTAACTATTTAACATAATACAAATATTACAAGTACTTAAAGCTGCAAACAAAACATACAAACTAAACCCTGTGCCACCCTGCTTAGAAAACGTTTTTTTTTAAAGAAAAAGTATTTAGAATGAAGGATTTATAAGTTTTTGAGTGGAGGGTCGTCATATCTACATGAGCCTCTTAAAAACAAGTTGAATACACAATTAGGAACAGAATTGGACTCTGAAGATTGGGATACTATCTGGAAACACCTTTTTAAATCCTGCAGAGAAGCTAAAACCCAGACAATACAATTCAATTTACTCAAAGAGTCTAATGGACACCTCTAAATGTTTTTCAATCTAAAGGATAACAGTGAGTGCTGGTGATGCTCTGCTGAAGACACAGTATATACACATGTCTGTTGAATGTTCTCATTTAGAGGCGTACTGTGGAATTGTTTTGTTCATATCTCAGTAAAATATAGTCTTTTTTGATTATGCTACGTATAGACCCAAACGTGAAGGGACATTAATAAGATCTCTAATAACTATAGCTAAATGAGTTATTTTGAGGCACTGGAAAGAAAAAGCAGTCCATACAGCTGCAGAACGGTTACAATTGGCAATGGCCACACCCTACCCTTATGTATACACATGTCTGTATTCTATTTTAGTATGCATCATTATGTTTAGGATACAGTGGTGTATAATGTATGTATGTGTGTGTGTGTGTGTGTGTGTGTGTGTGTGTGTGTGTGTGTGTGTGTGTGTGTGTGTGTGTGTGTGTGTATATATATATATATATATATATATATATATATATATATATATATATATATATATATTGTGCCTACAGAAAGTCTATACCCCCTTTCAAAATTTTCACCTTTTGTTGCCTTATAGCCTAGAATTTATCTACAATTCCTACTCTTCAGCTTCCAAGTGAAATAAATATTATACAAATTTGTTGAAAATGAATTAAAAATAACAACTGAAGTAGCTTGGTTGGATACCACCCCTCTTGTAATAGCAATTAGCTCAGGCGTAACCAATCGCCTACAAAATCACACACCAAGTTAAGTGGCTTCCACCTGTGTTAAATTGTAGTGATTCGCATGATTTCAGGATACATTCAGCAGTTCCTGTAGGAAGACTCAACCATGAGCATCAAGGCGCTTTCAAAAGAAAGCCTCTGGGACAAAGTTATTGAAAGGCACAGATCAAGGCCTTGAATATCCCTTGGAGCACGGTCAAAACAATTATTAAGAATTGGAAGTTGTATGGCACCACCAATACCCTGCCTAGATCAGGCCGTCCCTCCAAACTGGATGACCGAGCAAGAAGGAGACTGATCAGAGAGGCTACCAAGAGACCAATGGCAACTTTACAAGAGCTACAAGCTTTTATGGCCAAGACTGGTCAAAGTGTGCGTGTGACATCAATATCCCAAGCACTCCACAATTCTGGCCTCTATGGTAGGGTGGCAAGAAGGAAGCCATTACTCAAGAAAGCCCACCTTGAATCCTGTATGCAAAAAAAACACTCTGTAGCCATGTGGCAAAAAGTTTTGTGGTGTGACAAAACAAAAATTGAACTTTTTGGCCTAAATGCAAAGTGTTATATTTGGCACAAACCCAACACAGCGCACAACCCAAAGAATACCATCCCTACTGTGAAGCATGGTGGTGCAGCATCATGTTATGAGGATGTTTCTCATCGGCACGGACTGGGGCACTTGTCAGGACAGAAGGGAAATTAATGGAGCAAAGTACAGAGAGGTCCTTGAGGAAAACCTACTGCCCTCTACAAGAAAGCTGAAACTGGGATGGAAGTTCACCTTTCAGCATGTCAACAACCCAAAGCACACAGCCAAAGCTACACTGGAGTGGCTAAGAACAAAAACAAAAAGGTATATATATATATATATATATATATATATATATATATATATATATATATATATATATATATATCATATTTACCAATTTATCAAGACAAGAGCGAAAACGTACTCCGTGGAAGCATCTGCTAAGATGTGTAAGGCCTACAAGGCATATTTCGGCATGCCTGTCGGGGATCAAGACAAACCCTGGGCACCTCATTTCACCTGCGAGCACTGCAAAAAACTCTGGAAGGTAAGATGGACAATTGTTGCTTGGAATTTTATGCTATAAAATTTGTTAAAATTTTTAAAATTGTAAAAGTTTTTAATTTTAAAATGTTTTACAATTTTCAATGTTATTGAAAAAATATATCATATATGAAAAATGTTGCGAGACTCTCTTACACATTAGTCATGGGTGAAATAAATATATTTTTGTAGGATGGTGCAGAGGGGAAAAGAGAGCCATGAAGTTCGCTATCCCAAGAATTTGGCGGGAACCCACTGACCACTCAAGCAACTGTTACTTCTGCATGGTGGACCCTTCCAAACGTCGGACTGGCAAGAATGCACCTGCTATCACATATCCGGACCTTCCTTCATCCATCGCCCCGGTGCCACACTGCCATGAGCTCCCCATACCCACTCCTCCGGAGAGAGAGCAGCCGTCTTTAGAAGAGAGCAGCAAGTCAGAGAGCGAGGAAGACATTGTAGATCCAGATGACAATTTCAGAGGTTGAGCTCAGGAGAGAAACCCATACTAACACAACCAAAAAGACCTCAACGACTTGATTAGAGATCTTGGTCTCACCAAGTCCAATGCCGAGCTTTTGACGTCTAGGCTCAAGCAATGGAACTTGTTGGATGAAAGTGTGCAAGTCGCAGATCAGAGGAAGCATCACCAACCTTTTTCCAGCTTCTTCACCCGTCAAGATGGGCTCTGCTTCTGCCACAATGTGACCAGTCTGTTCGAGGCAACCAGAATCGCCTGTAACCAGAATGTGTGGCGCCTCTTCATTGACAGATCATCCAGGAGCATCAAAGCCGTGCTGCTCCATAATGGTAACAAGTACCCGTCTCTTCCCCTGGCTCACTCGGTGCACCTCAAAGAGGATTACAACAGCATCAAGACCTTACTGGACGCCTTGAAGTATGATGAGTACGGCTGGGAGGTCATAGGAGACTTCAAAATGGTGGCATTCCTGATGGGTCTCCAAGGTGGTTTTACCAAGTTTCCCTGCTATCTTTGCCTTTGGGACAGCAGGGACACCAAGGCGCATTACCACAGGCGGGACTGGCCACAGCGGACCGAGTTCTCTGTGGGGAGGAACAACGTCAAGTGGGAGCCACTGGTGGACCCCCGGAAGGTGCTGATGCCACCACTGCACATCAAATTGGGCCTTATGAAACAATTTGTCAGAGCTCTAGATAAGGAGTCGGCAGCCTTCAAGTACCTTCAAGACTTCTTCCCTAAGCTGTCTGAGGCAAAGGTCAAAGCCGGTGTCTTCGTCGGACCACAGATAAAGAAGATCCTGGAGAGCAATGAATTCCCCAAGAAGCTCACTAGTAAGGAGAAAGCGGCTTGGAACAGCTTTGTCGCAATGGTTCGGGGCTTCCTGGGCAATCACAAGGCCGAAAACTATGTGGAGCTGGTTGAGATTCTGGTGAAGAACTACGGCACAATGGGCTGTAGAATGTCCCTCAAAGTCCATATCCTTGATGCTCATCTTGATAAATTCAAGGAGAACATGGAACCGTACTCGGAGGAGCAAGGCAAGCGCTTCCACCAGGATATACTTGACTTTGAATGCCGCTACCAAGGACAGTATAATGAGAACATGACGGGAGACTACATTTGGGAGCTGATTCATGAAAGTGATTTACAGTATAATCGTAAATCTCAAAAAACTACTCACTTCTAAATCTTTTGTAGTCATTTTTGTATTACTTTAGTATAAACACATGTTAATTTGGATTCATATGTTGTTTTTTCTGACTTTATGTGAATGAAAAGACACAAATTCGCCCGTTTTCTCACTGGAAATAGGTAAATTTCAATATATCACTGTCCTGGTTACAAAAGCAAAGTTTGTGGGGAATAATAGCCATTTTCTATACTTTTGAGGCATAAGCAATTAGGAAATAACACTTACTACCCAGGAACAAAAATTGTGTTACATAGTGTAATAAACAAAAGATTTAAACAAAAACAGCACACCAAACAGGACACAGCACTTGTGGCCAAAATAAAAAGGTATCAAAACGGACAACACTAAAAAAGACAGTGGACGAACAGACAAACAAGTACCGTTGTGGCACTTCCAGCACGCTGTAGCAATTGTTATTTTTAATCAAAACTCTCCTCTCTCTCATCCATTCTCTACTTCTGAACACACAACCCCAAGTGAGTGAAAACATGCAGCTTTTATACAGCTGTACCGAAATGTGAATTAACAAAAGTGCAATTCCCTGTGCTCACATATATTTTACCTGCAAGTGAAGTGCTGTGCAATCCTCATGCCTAAATACAAATATACATTTTAAACACTTGTGCTGGTAACCCATATTTATATCCCATGTATAAACACCAACATTAACAGACTACATACAACATAAAACACTGATAAACATAAAGGGACGTGACACTCATCTATGCCCACATATGCCCCACTTGTGCGTTGCACACCTGGCCTCAATTGCCACTTCACCCCTGAGTCCCAAAGTCCCGGTTTATAGTCCCGGCACAGGAACAGGGGCAGAAACGGGCAAAAGGTGACGGCCACGGTGGGAGGTCTTCCTCCCACCCCAACAGCTGTAGTGGCCAGGCCGACTGTACCCAGGCCACCTCCTCCGGCCAAGGCAATCCTGGCTGCTGCCCGGCAGTCTGTGGCGGTGGTCTTCTGACCTTCTCCTCCTTTTTTATTACCGGTAGCACCCCCTTTTGGGGCTCTGGCCCCCAAATTCCCTGCAGCGAAAGTGCTGTGGGGGGAGGTGGTCTCCCGACCCATCCCCCCTTCTTCATAGCCGACAGCTCCCACTTGTTGTGCTCCGGCCACAGTATTTCCTGCAGAAACCCAGGGCTGACACTAACCATAGGCAAAGCAGTTCTGGTGACCACAGGCGACGGTAGCAGCAGCGGACCCTCGGGAGGAGACGGCAGCAGCAGCAGACCCTCGGGAGGCAAACTCAGGAGGGGAGCCCCTGGCCATAGAGGTGGCAGCAGGAGCTCCACTTCTCCCTCGTACCCTGTAACCGGAAGCTCCCCAGGCGATGCGGATCCGCGGGCAACCCCAGGCGATGTGGAGCAGCAGGCAACTCCAGGGGATACAGAGCAGCAGGCAGCCCCAGGTGATGCAGAGCAGCAGGCAGCCCCAGGTGATGCGGACGTGGCATCCTTGGGAGGTGGAGGCGGAACCAGCAGGAATTCACCCTCTGCTGGTGGAGGTGGGAGTTGCAAGCAGTCCTCCCACAGTAGTGGATGCAGAACCAGCAGTCCTCCCATTGCGTTGGAGGAGGCAGAGGTCATGTGTAGTCTCCTGGTGATGGAGGTGGGAGCGACGTGTAGTCTCCCTTATTTGCAGGGGACTGGTGTGGCTCTCCCTCACTTGCAGGGAACTGGTGCTTCTCCTCCTCCTCTTCTTCCTGGAGAATCGGGCAGTTGACCAGGAAGTGGCCCCACTCCCTGCAGGCAGTGCACCAGTTCATGGCCCCAAGAGCGCTATGGTAAGCTTCCCAGATGCCCTTCGGTCATCCTTCCTCCTTCTCTCTGGGGCAGAGGCAGTTGACGATGGAGTTGCCCACCTTCCCGTAGGAAGGGCACCAACTCGAGGCCTCGACCAGGCGAAAGTAGCCATCCCAGCAACCATTCTTGGGATTCCCTTTCTTGGGCCGTGGACGCTCGGCCTCTTCCCTCTTGGGCTGTGGACGCACCGGCTTCCTTCACTTCTTGGCACCGCCCCTCCTTCCCTTCTTCGGGACCAGCAGTTCCATCTCCTGCCATGAAGGGGGTTGGTTGGATGATTTGTGCCTGACCTCGCTGAAGACAAAGCACCACTCCTCCCCTTTGAGGCAGGTGAGGCAGGTTTCCTGATCCACCTGCAGCGATGGTACGGCCTTCAGGTGAATCCACTCCTCCGCAGTTTCCACTTCACCTCGATCGAAGGCCTGGGAGGTGGTCGTCAGTTAGGTGCCCATACTCCAGATGCACCATGTAGCCCCTCCTTCCTTTAACTCCTTTTGATGCTCATGCCACTTCTTCATGTACTTCTCCACTTTATAAATTTCTTTTTTTTTCCTAAACAAAAAAAACAAACACTCCTGGTCTGATGCTTGGAGGCACTGTCATCCCATTTCTGACACCACTTGTGAACAGCATGACTTTGCAGGGGTGATCTCAGACAGAAATGCAGTCTCCAAACAGTGAGGAATGGTGGATGAAAACTGAGACGCAATGGCTGCGCTCAGTGTTTTATAAAATATAATAATAATAATAATAATAATAATAATAATAATAATAATAATAATAATAATAATAATAATAATAAACAAAAGATTTAAACAAAAACAGCACACCAAAACAGAACACGGCACTTGCAGCCAAAATAAAAAGGTAAACAAAACGGACAACACTAAACAAGACAGTGGATGAACAGACAAACAAGTACCATGCTGGCACTTCCAGCACGCTGTAGCAATTATTATTTTTAATCAAAACTCTTCTCTCTCTCATCCATTCTCCACTTCCAACACATATCCCCGAGTGAATGAAAACATGCAACTTTTATGCAGCTGTACTGAAACTCGATTGCTAATCAATCATTCAATTGGAGTCTTGGTACAGCTGCATGTGAATTAATAAAAGTGCAATTCCCTGTGCTCACATTTTATTTTACCTGCAAGTGAAGTGCTTTGGAATCCTTGTGTCTAAATACAAATATACATTTTAAACACTTGTGCTCGTAACCCATATTTATATCCCGTGTATAAACACCAACATTAACACACTACATACAACATAAAACATTGATAAACAAAAGGTTACACTCTGTACCATTCCTGCTTTTTTTGCCAATAAATTATGGCTTTCCATCCACCTCTTTTCCAGTCTGACAGCGCTATAAGCTCTGCCCAGTGCCAATACCCACGAGGTAATGGTTACATATCTATTTCTGGGAATGATGTAAAACTTTCAAGTAGAATCCCTCTATTATGATAACTACATATACCAAAGATACCAAGTAAAAGGTGCTGGTAAAGCTGAGAGACAGCCTCTTCATGTTCACCATAAGGAGGCACTTTACTATAATAAAATGTACATTAAGCCAGGCTGTTCTAAGCCCCCCCCCCCCTTGCTCCTTAATGCCCGGGTCCATTTTATTTCAGCCCCAAACAGATGGGTTTTGTGCTTAAACAAAACATTTATTTAAATTAGAAACAGTGTTTTATTAAGGAAATACTTCTAAATTATATTAAAAAAAACAACAAGTGGTACTAATAAAAGAATAAAATGTGGGCTTACGGCCATGACTTCCTCTGCTTTCATTTATACCACAGGGAAACAGTCCATTTCCTAGGGACTGGAAAAACTTTCATGCTAATATAATTCAGGTCCTGTGTGTCAGAGAAGGGCCCCTATGTTAAATTTACAAGCATGAAACTCATTTTTACAGTCAGTACATCTACAAGAAAGGCTTTTATATCCAAAAACATGTGGTAAGAAAAACTGTAAGAAAATATTGTCTGTTTCATTTGAGTTATTATTAATCATAATCTGGATACCACCAAAAACAAATACATTTCAACCTTTAAATTGAGGCAGGGGACTCTCAATGTTGTAACCATTGTGCTTTCTCTCTGTATCTTTATAGTGTAAGTCAAAGGGGGGTGATCTGTTTTGTTAACGATCTTGTAAATCTGGACCCTGGAAACATTCAGAAGCACCTGATTCTAACGTGTGAGCTTGGCCTCATGGTTTGATTAAATCAGAGAGACCATATAAGGACTTGCAAGTGAGAAGGACCCTTTTAAAATGTAAACCAAACTTCTGGTTATGAATGAAGGGATGTTAGTCATGGCAGCCTTCCAAAAAACTTCCCAAAAATGACATACACATTGCAACCTCAAGTTCCAATTTCTTTTTTTCCATTTACACATCGGAAAACTGGATTATTCCATCCAGTATTCACAAAGAAGAAAAGTAAAAACCCAGCTGGTTAATGGATTAACAGCATGTGTGTTAGACCTATGTAATAATGCTGTAGATCCACCCACAAGTTCAATCAATCTACAGTGATACACTGTATCTCAATGGAAAATGTATCTTGATACAGCTGATGACACAAAGGCTTCCTTTTTATAAGACTATACCATATGAAATGGGATCTTGGCCAAAAAACAGGAACATGATTGCATTTGAAAATGAAGCTATCAATCTCTTGCAATAGGGTAGTGGATTCTTTTGAAGATTGAACATTATCTTACTAGATGATTACCCACATGAGTAACTGACTGACTAGTTAACCGTTTGTCCCTTTGAACGCTGTGTAATTATGGGTGTTTAGTCTGTAAGCAAGAACTTGAGTGAGCAGGGGGGTTCAAAATTGCCAGCAGCTGTATTTAACAAAGAACTCGCCTCCATTGCAAAAGCGTTCATACATTGGATGGTGGGTGTCAAATATTTGCCCATTGTTACTGATGAGGCTGGACTAAAGAGGTATCTGCTGTTCCAGACTAAACATTCTTTATTTATTTTTTTGTTTTTTTTTTTTTTTTTTTTTGCTACAATATGATACCTGGTTGTTATTATTTTATAAAAAGCTATATGAGAAGGATAGGGGGCCTTGAAGCTGTTTTTTTTTTTTTTTTTTTTTCATTACAGTATGTGTAACTAAACATGTAACTCACAAGATTTCCTTTGGCTTTGGTCTAGACTATGTCAAACTTTAAATCAGCTTTGTATCTACAAACATTTGACTTAATATGAATATTTCAATAATCATCATTATCATTAACCCCTTCAATCACTGCCAAATAAGTGCATGCACACACATTCTGTGATTTAATACTTTTCATTTTGAAACAACAGCAATCAAAGATGTTTCAATACTTTAATATGCACCATAAAACACAATAGTAATTTAGTCTTTTTCTATCTTCTTATACATTCCTTTCCTGAACTTTATTTTTAATTAATATTCAGTACATATGATCAATCCACCTCACACCAGCCACTGCTTTACATTTGAAAAGGTGTCCTTAAGGATAACAGCAGCCCACAGTCACAGTTTCCACTTGCTTGTGTGTGTCACCTTCACATTTGCCCCTTGTCGCAAGGAAAAGCAATTCTCTTTATATTTGCAACAAAGACCCAGAAAAACCACCCCACTCCCATTGTGTAGACACAAGAAAGCATGTCATGATTCTTTCCTAGTTTCACTGTCATTAAAGGACAAACACTTAGGCCATTGGCCCCATGAATAAGTAATAGTAGTACAGTCATAGCAATAAACAGAAAACAAATGTAAGAATCCTGGCCCCACTATTTTAGATGGTTGTGTAATTGCTAGCATCAGGATAGAGTTTTTCACTCTCATCTGCAAAGCATCAAGATGAACCACTGCATTTTGCCTCTCTTGCACCTAACGAGCATTTACCATTTCTTTCACCCAGTTTGTCTCCCCTTCATTCCAGTGTGTTTGTTATTTACAGTGCATTCACATCCACCCCTGCACGAGCCAAGAAAGAGGTGCAACTGGATGAACAGATGAAAGGTGACACAATCTAGACTCTCTCTTGTCCCTGGAACTTGTACAATGAACTCAAATGTACCCGTCACCCACCCTCTATTAGTTTTCTTGCCATGACATCTGCCATTAAAAAAAAAAAAAAAAAAGTAAAATATAATGCTAATGGACGTATCAGGTTATAGGTTATAGGAGCTCGCTTTAGGGTAAAACTTGTCATTTAGAAGACGCTAGAAGCTTCTTTGTATTGTGTGTTTAACAAGCAAATATATGGAAACAAAAATAAGAGGACGATGGAATGCATGTCCTATTATACCCATGACACTGTGCTGGCCACTTTTACTCTACCATGTCAGTAGTACCGGGAGCAAAGTGGAATGTGGAATTAAAAACATTAACATACCTACAAGTATTATTGGCATTAAAAACTTGGATGATATGCAGAGGGCAGCAGGTTTTCCTCAAGGACTTCTCTGTACTTGACTCCACTCATTTTCCCTTCTATCCTGACAAGTGCCCCAGTCCCTGCCGATGAGAAACATCCCCATAGCATGATGCTGCCACCACCATACTTCACAGTGGGGATGGTGCTCTTTGGATGATGCGCTGTGTTGGGTTTACGCCAAAAAAAAAGCTTTGCATTTAGGCCAGAAAGTTCCATTTTAGTTCCATCAAACCACAAAACTTTTTGCCACATGGCTACAGAATCTCCTGAGTATTGTTTTGCATACTTCAAATGGGATTCAAGTTGGGCTTTTTTGAGTAATGGCTTCCTTCTTGCCACCCTACCATAGAGGCCAGATTTGTGGAGTGCTTGGGATATTGTTGTCACATGCACACTTTGACCAGTCTTGGCCATAAAAGCCTGTAGCTCTTGCAGAGTTGCCATTGGCCTCTTGGTAGCCTCTCTGATCAGTCTCTTTCTTGCTCAGTCATCCAGTTTGGAGGGACGGCCTGATCTAGGCAGTCTTGGTGGTGCCATACACCTTCCACTTCTTAATAATCGTCTTGACCGTGCTCCAAGGGATATTCAAGGCCTTTGATATGTTTTTTAAACCCATCCCCTGATCTGTGCCTTTCAACACTTTGTCCCAGAGTTCCTTTGAAAGCGGCTTGGTGCTCATGGTCTTTGCTTTGAAATCCACTACCCAGCAGAAGGAACCTACAGGAACTGCTGAATTTATCCTGAAATCATGTGAATCACTACAATTTAACACAGGTGGAGGCCACTTGGTGTGTGATTGTGAAGGCGATTGGTTACACATGAGCTACTATGAGCTAACGCAATGTTCCAAGGTTCCACCTTGGTAAACTTTTCCAAAGGTCTGAACATTTTGAAGGTGTGTAGACTTTCTATAGCACTATATATATATATATATATAGGATATATATATATATATATATATATATATATATATATATGTAGTATATGTATGTGTACATGGGATGCATACTGGACTGCAACAAAAGGTCCGATATCCGGTTCAGCCTTGTACCGTGGTACCAAAGTTCCCAAAGCTGATTAATGGCTCAGTCTAAAAAGAAGCTTCAGGTGTCTGCGACACTGCCAGTGTTTCAATTAATTCAGTACCCCCTCAGAAATCTGTGTCCCCATATAAGTAAAATGAGATCGTCCCACAGGCACATCTAATTTTTATTTTGCTGTTACCTGAGGTAAAATACGAGTGATATGCAGTAGTTGTCGGATGCATTTTGAAATCATTTGCTAACTTTTTCGACAGGACGGCATAACTTTTTTTGAGATGTGTATAATCAGTTATAGTTTGTTTTCATTAAAAAGTCTTTCACATGCACAGCTAGAACAGTCTTTAAATAATGAATGCTTAATGTATTAACTACACGACCTGCCTGTTTATGAACGACTGTGCCGATTTCAAAGTAGCCAATTTGTTATATATTTTTTGGATTTCAAAACTTGAAAGTTGAAAGTAAACGATCACGAAAGTTTTCGCAGATGTTGTTGCTCGGTGATTTGTGCTGTTATGTCTGGAATAAACATGAGTCGTGTAAATGATATTAAAAATGCATAACGTATTATATATAATGTTATTGTTTACATATATTTGTTTATATATTTATTTTATATATAGTACACACACAAGATTGGTATTTACAGTGAGAAACACAGGGGATACCATAGCTGACAATAGCTTAGTCTATGGCTGTATTATTTGGTATCTCCTGTGCATTTCAGGCAGTGGGGCTCCTAGAAATGTCAGACTTGCACAGTATGTCTACCTGTGACCCATTATCGCACACAAATGGTTTGATTGATATTGGGTGTATTTGCATTTACACAGGGGATACCAAATTTGACAGCTGACAATATCTTAGTCTATGGCTTTCTGTTTTGTGATGTTTTAATGTTCTGCTATTTTGAATGTTATTCTATCCTGTTCATTTTCATGATAAAGAACAGCTTATTAAAATATTGCATCATTTAAAAAGATAATTGCTTGAGGGTAAACACTGTCTCATGGGAAAGAGATCATATGGCATGTTCACAAGCTCTGGTTTATTACATGACAATATATAAAATCCACATGTTGTTTGTTGTGTTGTTTACTGTCATAACTTCTCATTAAAGCCGCTGTGGGATTTCTCTTTGTGTGTACTGTCTTTTTTTTTTTTTTACTGTAGAGCTTTTATTGCAGTATGCAGTGTTTCTTTCATTGCACTAGTCGCAATCTTTTTTAAAAGCTTGTTGGCCCAGTGTTGTTCGAGAGACCGGTCACATACCAGTCCACTCTCTATACTGGACTTCCTTCAGGAGATTTGGATCAGACTACTCACGGAACCTGGTCCGGTCCGCATCCCTAATATATATATATATAGCATTTTTGTTCTTATAGATAAAAGCTGTAAACCGGATTTATTCTCCTGCATCGAAGGAAGGATGTTCTGACTGTAGCGTCACAGTTATCAAATTCTCACAAAACGGTGGTGCGTGAAAACAGACAGTATGCTACAAAAATATTTTGCCACAAGTTCTGTAAAATAAGATTCAGATCAAGCTGTTTGTATAGATAACAGCAATTTGAATAAATGTAGAAAAACAGAAAGGGAATGAGCGCAAAGGATTCCGATTTTTCGTCGGCTGCCTCCTGCAGCGATATGGGGGGCTCAAATCGGCTGGAAGAATTGACTTTAAATTAGCCAAGCATTGTCCAATACAATGTAACGTCATCTAACCTTTTCTTTACCCCAGGGTCTAGTGATCTCCGTACTTGTTTATGATAACCTGAAGAAACAGGGTTTTCCACTGCTGAAGACACTCCAATTGGGCCACAGTTGCTGCGGCATAAGACTTTGCATCAGAACCATTTCAGCACTCTCAGATACCAACATGGCTGAGCCCCAGGCAGAGACAGCTGAGGGATATTATAAAGATGTTGACAGTTGTTTTCATACAACAGGGTAAAACGCACAAGAAGCTTGGTGAGCAAACTTTCAGCCAGAAGACACCTGGAAAGAGTGTTTACAACAAAACACTTCAGAAGAAGAAAGAAAGAGAAAGCAGCCTCCGTGGCTCAAAATGTTGACAACGGCGTATTGGATTGCTCTTGATCTTCAACCAGTTCGCACTGTCGAGTCTCCGGCGTTCCGGTAAGAATAGAATGATTACACAGTGAAGAACTTATCTGAAGCAGCAGAAAGGAGCAGCAACTGGCTGTGGTTGAGACGGAAAGATTCTGAATGGGGATCTCAAGCACAATAGAAAGAAAGCAACGCTGATGTACAGGTAAGGAAGCGGGGCCAAGCTGATTGGGGGATGGAGGGGGGTGATGCAGGGATACCAGAATCACCGTTGAGCCCTCTTGAAGTGTCGTGGGCTAGTCGACGAAACACAGAGGATGGAAGGTGCCCACTTGAAGACCCCAGAGATGTACTCTACTTAGCTCAATCCAGACGGTTGTCATGCTGATACACTGGGGAGACCGCACTGGGTTGATCCCCTGAACCAGCATTGCAGCCATTGTGTGTGCTGATGCGCTGGGGAGGCAAAATGAGCTGATCCCTGGAGCCAGCATTACACTTCAGCCATCAACACCAGGCAGAAGGATATCTACATCATCAGATGGAAAACAATGCAAATTGATGGAGATGAAGATGGATCACATTAGTTTACTGCAAAGCTACGTCTTAGTTGGTGCTTATCTTGGCGAGAGCAGAGTTCAAATCAGCATGAAGTTCAACATCTACTCTCATGTAATGGAAATCTGGTCTCACTTGATTTCCTTAAAGAGCACTTTGTTTTTTAGAAATATGTTTTGTTTAGTGATATACAAACTGTAGGTTGAGATCAAATATGAGTTAATACATCTACATTACTGCTGTATAAGGTATCAGATAACATATACAGATATGAGTTAATACATCTACATTACTGCTGTGTAAGGTATCAGATAACATATAGAAATATGAGTTAATACATCTACATTACTGCTGTATAAGGTATCAGATAACATATACAAATATGAGTTAATACATCTACATTACTGCTGTATAAGGTATCAGATAACATATACAGATATGAGTTAATACATCTACATTACTGCTGTATAAGGTATCAGATAACATATACAGATATGAGTTAATACATCTACATTACTGCTGTATAAGGTATCAGATAACATATAGAAATATGAGTTAATACATCTACATTACTGCTGTATAAGGTATCAGATAACATATAGAAATATGAGTTAATACATCTACATTACTGCTGTATAAGGTATCAGATAACATATAGAAATATGCACAGGGCTTAGAAGGTTATATGAAATAAATAAATAAAATATACATTTAGCACCTTTCATAGTGAACCACCATCATAAAGTGCTTTACAGAGGCAGGCTGTGAACTGTGCCTTATATGCAGAGTCACTTACAATAGGACACTGATTTAACATCTCATCCTTAGGATGGAGCACAAGGATGTTAAGTGACTTGCTCAGGATTACTCAGTCAAAGGCAGAGGTGGGATTTGAACAGGTGACCTTTGAGTTTCAAGGCCTGGACTTTAACCTCTCAACCACACTGCCTCCTGATTAATTTAATAATTTTTTGGATTGTATTTGCATTAAAAGTATAAACCTGTTCTTATGAATTGTATTTTTGTAATAAAATATTATGCATCATTAAAACCAGTAAAACAACTGGACATAGAACATACTCCCTACTTAATAAATACATAATACACCGTATTAAAATGACAAAGCTCAAATATTGCTCTACTTGTGTAAATAGTTTAATTTTACATAAATAAAAGCAATTCAAAAAGTAAAATGCATTGCTTTATAGAGAACTAAAAGTTTCTATAATTATTCAACATTATTAGAACACAATTATTTTCAAAAGATTACTGAAAGAATTTGCCAATATACTATATTTTTCCACCTATTATGACCTTGTTATTCAGAAATAATATTTCCTGGCTCTTTTTTAACTGCTACATTTATTTTCTATTGTCGATTTTTACTTTACATATACTTAAGAACCTTTTATAATATCAGTTTAAATGTTTGTTTTTAGGTTGCTTTAAAATATATTAAAGGCAATTAGGTTTGACAACTTGGCATTGCAAAAAAGTAATCAGACTGTTAATGTAATGAATAATTTGTTCATCATAACATTATTTAAAATCACATGTACTGTAGTTTAATTTTCTAAATGTATAAAGATTTTGAGCAATAACTATAAGATAAGTAACCAAAGTTATAAAATAATTCTAAGAATCAATTTCATGACTATTTGTAATGGTAAAGGCACTGGTTATCTAGCAGTAATATTGCATAAAACATTTTTTAAACAGTTCTTGACATAACCTTTAATCTTTTTAGAAAGATCCTGAATCTGCTTTGTCCAAGGTACCAACCCCCTCAAGACAGTTTCCGGAAAATTGTTGAGCAATACATATATTGTAGCTACTTTAAAGCAAGAAATAATGCCTTAAATCACATGTTGCCATTACATTTGATCTGTGGACCTGTACCAAAAATCAGAAGCAATGTCTAGCAGTAACATGCCACCTTGTTGACCAGAAGTGGAATTTGATTGCAAAATGCATTGGCTGAATTCCTGCTGATGAAGCCCATACTGGAGAAAACATTGCCTCCTCAGTGCAAAATGTTTTCGACTCCTGTGATTTAAAGCAAGTTGTATGTGCTGTTACTGGCAGTGGTTCCAATATTGTATGTGCTGCCAACTTCTTCAGTTGAAACGGCACCCTTGTTTAGCTCTTACATTGCACCTCTGTCTGCAGGAGATTATTTTTCCCAGGCAAGGAAAGCAAGTGTTACTAGAGGAAATATCTACAGTGATTGAAAGATGTCGATCCATAGCCACATTTTTTAAAGATCATCTAGTGGCTGGAATACTTATTCAAAAATGTGCCTGGCTGAAACTTGATCTGAACCAGTGCAGATTCCAGAGACTGCATTACAAGATAGAGCTCTGAACCAGTGCAGATTCCAAGAGACTGCATTACAAGATAGAGCTCTGAACCAGTGCAGATTCCAAGAGACTGCATTACAAGATAGAGCTCCGAACCAGTGCAGATTCCGAGAGACTGCATTACAAGATAGAGCTCTGAACCAGTGCAGATTCCAAGAGACTGCATTACAAGATAGAGCTCTGAACCAGTGCAGATTCCGAGAGACTGCATTACAAGATAGAGCTCTGAACCAGGGCAAAGTCCGAGAGACTGCATTACAAGATAGAGCTCTGAACCAGTGCAGATTCCAAGAGACTGCATTACAAGATAGAGCTCCGAACCAGTGCAGATTCCGAGAGACTGCATTACAAGATAGAGCTCTGAACCAGTGCAGATTCCGAGAGACTGCATTACAAGATAGAGCTCTGAACCAGTGCAGATTCCAAGAGACTGCATTACAAGATAGAGCTCTGAACCAGTGCACATTCCGAGAGACTGCATTACAAGATAGAGCTCTGAACCAGTGCACATTCCGAGAGACTACATTACAAGATAGAGCTCTGAACCAGTGCAGATTCCGAGAGACTGCATTACAAGATAGAGCTCTTAACCAGTGCACATTCCAGAGACTGCATTACAAGATGGAGCTCAAGCAGGTGAACCTCCTCGAGGGGATCCACCTCCAGCCAAGAGAGCACATCTGTGAAGCGGTAACAGCATCAACCAGCTAATTAAGCTCTATAAGAGTTCTAAGCAAGGCTTTTATATTTTCAGCTCTTAACAGTTTGAGATGCCAGTTTGTTTTTAGTTAAAGGGACAAAAAAAGGGTCGATTGTTGATTTTGTTGAATATTAGCTAAAAGATTTGTAAAAAATAATTAAAAAAATAACATTTTAAAACCAGATTCACACTCATCTATTTTACTGAGAAACATAAACAAACAATATTAAAATCTTAAACAATATTACACACTTAGTCACACATATGTTTTTGTGGCTCCGGAGCCAGAGCCAAGTAAAAGCAGCCTAGAGCTGGAGCACCAGCATGGAGCAGAGGCTGCTGGAGCCAGCCTGGAGCTGGAGCACCAGAGGGGAGCAGAGGCTGCTGGAGCCAGCCTGGAGCCGGAGCACCAGCGTGGAGCAGAGGCTGCTGGAGCCAGCCTGGAGCTGGAGCACCAGCGTGGAGCAGAGGCTGCTGGAGCCAGCCTGGAGCTGGAGGACCAGTGTGGAGCAGAGGCTGCTGGAGCCAGCCTTGATATATTTTATATATATATATATATATATATATATATATATATATATATATATATATATATATATATATATATAAATGCAATATGCAACAATTTCAAAGATTCTTATGTGTTATAGTTCATATAATGAATTCAGTCAATTGAAATAAATTCATTAGGCCCTAATCTATGGATTTCACATGACTGGGAATACAGATATGCATCTGTTGGTCACAGATACCTTAAAAAAAGGTAGGGGCATGGATCAGAAAACCAGTCAGTATCTGGTGTGACCACCATTTGCCTCATGCAGCGCGACACATCCCCTTCACATAGAGTTGATCAGGCTGTTGATTGTGGCCTGTGGAATGTTGTCCCACTCCTCTTCAATGGCTGTGCGAAGTTGCTGGATATTGGCGGGAACTGGAACACGCTGTCGTACACGTCGATCCAAAGCATACCAAACATGCTCAAGGGGTGACATGTCTGGTGAGTATGCAGGCCATGGAAGAACTGGAAAGAATTGTGCACAGATCCTTGCGACATGGGGCCGTGCATTATCATGCTGAAACATGAGGTGATGGCGGTGGATGAATGGCACGACAATGGGCCTCAGGATCTCGTCACGGTATCTCTGTGCATTCAAATTGCCATCGATAAAATGCAGTTGTGTTTGTTGTCCGTAGCTTATGCCTGCCCATACCATAACCCCACCGCCACCATGGGGCACTCTTTTCACAACGCTGACATCAGCAAACCGCTCGTCCACATCATACACGCTGTCTGACATCTGCCCGGTACAGATGAAACCGGGATTTGTCTGTGAAGAGCACACTTCTCCAGCGTGCCAGTGGCCATCGAAGGTGAGCATTTGCCCACCGAAGTCGGTTACGATGCCGAACTGAAGTCAGGTCAAGACCCTGGTGAGGACGATAAGCACACAGATGAGCTTCCCTGAGACGGTTTCTGACAGTTTATGCATAAATTCTTCGGTTGTGCAAATCCACAGTTTCATCAGCTGTCTGAGTGGCTGGTCTCAGCCGATCCCGCTGGTGAAGAAGCCGGATGTGGAGGTCCTGGGCTGGCGTGGTTACATGTGGTCTGCGGTTGTGAGGCCGGTTGGACATAAAGCCAAATTCTCTAAAACGAAGTTGGAGGAGACTTATGGTAGTGAAATGAACATTCAAGTCTCTGGCAACAGCTCTGGTGGACATTTCTGCAGTCAGCATGCCAATTGCACGCTCCCTCAAAACTTGAGACATCTGTAGCATTGCGTTGTGTGACAAAACTGCACATTTTAGAGTGGCCTTTTATTGTCCCCAGCACAAGGTGCACCTGTGAAATGATTGTGCTGTTTAATCAGATTCTTGATACGCCACACCTGTCAGGTGGATGGATTATCTTGACAAAGGAGAAATGCTCACTAACAGGGATGTAAACAAAATTTGAGAGAAATAAGCTTTTTGTGCATATAGAAAATTTCTGGGATGTTTTGTTTCAGCTCATGAAACATGGGACCAACATTTTACATGTTATGTTTATATTTTTGTTCAGTGTGTGTATATATATATATATATATATATATATATATATTATATAAATATATATATATATATATATATAGCCATCTAAATTCTGAGGTGAGATCTGAAATTCTGAGGTGAGCTTTCACCCTGCACACTGCTACAGGCACCAACTCAGTGCTTATCATGTACACTAGTGCCACCTGACTCTGTATAGCACATGCCTATCAGACTGTGTCATCAGCCACACCTCTTCCTGGGACACAGACTACACAGCAATTACCACAGCCCGGGCAGGATATTCCTTTAATGCTAATGACCTACCTGTTGCTATGGAAACAAACTAGGGTTAGCAATCAACCTTGGATGACTTTACAGTTTTAAGGGTAACAATCTTAAGAATGTGTCAGTAACTGAGATGCAATCATTGTTATCTACTGACTTCAAGATTGAATTAATCCGAGGTAAACCCCTATCAATCAACAGTTATTAACATAACATCTATCTATCATGATTACAAACCTATTTTTAAGTCTGTTTTAAGAATACATTGGTTTGCAATAAATCCAGGGACTTTGATCCAACTTTTACAGTACTCACAAGTACTGTATTTTATACTTTGGAAACTGTTTAGAATTTAACAAGACACAAATAAGGCAAGTTTCAAAATTGCAGGCCTTTATATTAAGGTAAGTCACTTTAGGACTATCATATTTTTAAAGACAATTGGTGATGGTCTAGCTGCTTGTTCTACCTGTCTACTGTTTGACTACACAACAAAAAGATTCCCCAGCACTTCTGGATCACAACCAGCATTTGATTTTATTACCCCATATAAACTGTTCATTAAAGTCCTACGTTCCTGCCTCCAGTGGCAGAAAGGGAAATGGGACTCCACTGGTCAATATGTAAAGGGTCGGCCCTTTTTGAATACCTACCTGCTGTTTCACTCTGCATTAAAAGCTTCCAGTTCACTACTGAACCATGCAATACTGGATTGAAGGAAACAGCTAGTAGGGTCTGCTAAGAAATAAAGAAGAAGTAGACATTTCATGAAGCATTCCTGTAAGGAACAACTAATAAAACTACTGCCAAGCTCCTTTTGTGTCATATAATAGCCTCTACTTCAAGCTGAAAGTTTGGGAAGAGGAGCTTTGTAAATCTATCAGGATGCAATGAGACAGACAAGAGGAGAGCACAAAGACATTTTCCTTGATTTGTTCTTTGTTAAAAAATACAGCAGCGGAAATTCTCTTAAATGGGAATCCCTAAATAGCTTCAAAGAGCAGTTCACAAATAATACTTGACTAAATACATTGTTATGCTTTAGAGGAAAACAAGAACATCGACTGTCACTTTCTTCCAGGAATTTATTCTGTAATGTTCTTAGATGCCATTTTATATAAATGAATCATTAATTCAGAACTAGAAATGACAGGGGCATTGTAATGTTGGAAAGAAACTTCCTTTACAGTAGGTTTCCTGGCAGTACACTGCTGTGTAGTAAATGGTAGTGCCACTTACTAATATAAATACACTTTGGTTTATCTAGCCTCGGCAGACAGTACCAACTCCATCAGTACTCACAATTCTCAGCAACATACTAATAGTTCTCTAAAATAACAAATCAGAATTAGTGAAGTGTTTTATCTGTATGTGATGTCTAAGGCAGGTACCACCAACAGACTGGAGCCACACGCACTCGCTCACTCTTCGTCACACAAGCCCGTACAATTATCTTCTCTGAATTGAGCAAACAGGAACAACACAATGTAGTTTGATGAGGTGGGGGGTTAAAAACCAAACTGCAATCACACTAGATCTGGTTTGCAAATCAACTCCCTGATTTAAAGTTTTTCATCTTTTCTCTTCCCTTTGAAAGTTTCCAAATTGTAAGCTTTGCCTGAAGCTGAAACCCTATCTGCTACTGCAGCTTCCTACATCTGTCTCGTTCTCTAATGCATGTTTACACAAACAGCACTTTTAATTAAGGCAGGGCTGCAACAAAAGACCTAGGAGTCAAGTTTCCAGAGCGCCACCCCCTCATTGGAAACCTTATACAGTAGAATCATTAACAGGAACTGTTTTGGTTCTGAACAGATCAGAATGGTTTTGGATTTGCATGATGTAAAGCGGCAGAGTCCCGCGATCACTGTCATATTTACATGAAGGGATTATTCCTCAGTGTAGGCTTACTAAGTCCACTTCCACAGCTAAGACATCTGGGCTCTGTACTTTACCAGAAAAACAACACTCTTGACAGTCCAGGCAGTTTACCGTAAACAAATGATCTGTATGGAACACAGGCTTTCTCGGTCTAAACCAGCTAGCCAAGTATGTTTCCAGTTATTATTTAAAATGTTCATATCAATGTCTCCTCCCTCGAATTTAAATTGTGTGCCTTATATCCAATATTTTTAATTGAACTACTGATTATGAGCAGATACTAAACTTCTAAAACTACTCACTAATGGCAGATAATTTTGAATATAAGATTTAATTTAATTTGACATTCCAGGATGGATCATTGATAAATCAATCTTCTGTTCAGGCTCTCGTCAGGGGTAATGATCTTTCATGGACAAAGACCCCGTTCACACTTTCGGTTTAGGCTGGCCCAGAGCCTCCTTATCTCATGTGTGAACGCTCGGAACATGAAAAGGCGGCCCTGGGCCGGGTGAAATTTAACCAGCTTTTGGCTCAGGGCCGGCCTATCTGTGTGTGTGAACCCAAAGCAGGCCCTGGACCGGCCGTAACGCATCAATGCGGTGACATAGCTCAAACCACCCCCTTACTAGGTCGAGCGTAGTAGATCAAACAATATCGGTTTTAAGAGGTAGCAGCTCAAGTTCAAGCACCACCCATACCTCTTTGCTAACGCCACTTCGTCAACTGATAATAGTATATTCAACAAGGTTAGTTTTCACTGGCAAGTCAGAAAAAAAAACATCATTGATATCCTAAATTAACTTATGCAACTCTCTTTGCTGATCTGGAAGTAACTGTTCCCCCATTGGAATGTCTCTGGTGCTAGGAGCCTCTATACAGGGTCCTCTACAGGTACATCCTCTACTTCGCCTGGAGCTATAAATAAGACTTCTCTTGCCTGCCAGGGCTTCAACAAATTGACATGATAAATTTTGCGTTCATGAATGCAATCAGGCTGCTTAATGTACCTTTCCTATAGCCCAAGTCACCTCATATGGTTTAGATTTCGATGTGAGAAGGAGCAGCATTACCTTGTCTCCTGGTTGAAAGGTTTGAATTCTTGTATTTTTATTGTCCTGCTACTCTTGCCGATACTGAGATGATTTTAGATGGTCCTGTGCCAATCCGACCAAATCCATGCAATCATTAAGTTGGTACATGCTTCACTACATTTTTGGACCAGCCTTTGTGCTCCTCCCACCAGTTCGAAGATGCTGCAAGGCTGTCGGCTGTACAAGAGTTCAAAGGAGGAGAACCCTGATGAACTCTGTGGCACCTCTCTCACTGCAAAAAGGAGGTAGGGAAGAAGCGATGCCCAATGTTTTTGCTCTTGAATCACAAAACGTCTCAGCATATTCTTTAAGGTCTGATTAAAACATTTCACCAAACCATCCATCTGTGAGTGATAAACAGAGGGATGTATTTTTGTATTCTGTATACTTGCTGTAACCTTTGAGACAAGAAGTTTGTTCCATGATCAGTCAAAATCTCTTTGTGAATCCCTGCTCTTGCTATAATCTGCACTAGTTCTTTGACTATTGCAGATGCACTTGTAGACATCAATGGAACTGCTTCCGGTTATCGAGTTGCATAATCTACCACCACCAATATATGTGATTACCTGGAATCAGGAACCTGGTAGCAAAGGGCCTACAATGTCCATATCAATGTGTTCAAAGGGGGTGGAAATAATTTCACCAATTCCTTATAGCTTGGCCAGTCCCTGTCCAAACTTACTGGGTGTGGTAGTGTTACTAGGTCATATGGGGTGGCTTTGGTGTCAGTCATGGCCCGGTAGGCTGCCTAGGCCTCCCTGATCAAACAGAGCCCTAACTGGCTAGCCCAGAATTCCGGAGGCCTTAACATGGTGGTAGCCAACCACTCAAATATGACCAGGTATGCCTCCGGGTCATCCTCCACCTTCATTTTCTGTGCCCTAGCCTTCATGGCTGTCATCACGGGACCTGTTGGTGCACTTAGCATCAGTGCAATCCCAACCCTCTCAATCAGAACCATGTATCTTTCCTTTCTCCTTGACCTCCCGTCTGCTATCCTTTATTTGTTTTTATAATCTGTAAGTAATAATCCCTGGCAATACACAGCAATGTGTATTGCAGTTTAAACCATGGGGTACAGTCCCAAAATAATAAACATGGTATAAACACACACACAGAACCCAAACACGATCACAAGTCTAGCGTGAGTGCTGTGGTGAACAGTAGTGAGGTGCTGGCCTTTAGAGACAGCTCCCGGGGGGTGTTAGCCGTCTAATAATGACAAACATGTACAATTAGAACAGCAAACAAGCAAACATGAAAGACTCACCGTTACTCTTCGGTCCGTCAGCGGTTGTCTTGCAACCATAACAAAGAAACAGTTCGCTTTGCCACATCCACTTTTGTACCTTCAGCCAAGCCCCCTTGGTTAGCGAGTGAATTTCTTTTCCTCCAATCCGCGATTGCCACATTGCCTCCTGTCTGGGGCGATGACTTGGTGTACTGTGGCTATGCCCCCTTTTCAGATAGCCGACTTCCACCTTTCCCTAGAATTAATTGCCAAACCATCCAGTCCGTGGCACACTGTTCCCTTTACACAGTGCCCTCACAGGTCGGGACGGAGATTTATAACCAATATTCATTCTCTCTGTCACAGTGGGATTCTGAGCTAAACATTTTCATTTATTTATTATCTAACCAGGAAAAGTTGCCATTCTACAACTTGTCTACAACCTGGAGTCATTTGTATAGGGGCTGCTGTTTCAGATGATCTCACCCAAAGTATCCTACTTCAGAATAGATGATTCAAGTTATGCCTTTTTTCTTTAATGTCCATAGATTTTTTGAAAGAGAACAACATGAAAGACTGTATGTTATGTCTAATAACATTGACTACTAATTCATCCATAATAATATATATATATATATATATATATATATATATATATATATATATATATATATGGATACCTACAGAATTAGTAGTTATGTTATCTAGAATCTAGATTAACATACAGGCTTTCAAGTACAACGAGCTAGTATTATATATATATATATATATATATATATATATATATATATATATATACACTGAGTGTACAAAACATTAGGAACACTTTCCTAATATTGAGTTGCACCACCTTTTGCCTTCAGAACAGTCTCAATTTGTCGGGACATGGGGGATGCTGGCCCATGTTGACTCCAATGCTTCCCACAATTGTGTCAAGTTTGCCTGGTAGTGGATCTCTACTCCGAATAGCTTGTTCCATCTCATACAACAGATGCTCAATTGAATTGAGGTCTGGTGACTGGGCAGGCCACTGCAGTAAGCTGAATTCACTGTCATGTTGGTGGAGCCATTCCTGGACTATCCTAGCCTTGTGGCATGGGGCATTAGCCCACTGAAAAAATCCATTAGCAGATGAATACACTGCTGCCAGGAAGGAATGCACCTGATTGGCAATGATGTTCAGATATCCTGCAGCATTCAAATGTTGCTCCACTTTTAACAAGGGGCCCAATGTGTGCCATTAAAACACACCCCACACCATCACACCACCACCACCACCAGCAGCAGCCTGCAATGCTGACAAATGGCATGATGGAAGCATGAACTCATGTGGGTTTCTCCATACCCTAGTCCTCCCAACAGCGTGAAACAGCAGGAACCGGGATTCATCAGACCAGGCAATGTTTTTCCAATCCTCCAGTGTCCAGTGTTTTTGTTCCTTAGCCCACTGCAACCGCAGTTTCTTGTGTTTTGCTGAAAGAAGTGGAACTCTGTTAGGTCGTCACCTGCCATACCCCATTTGTGTCGAGGTATGACGAGTTGTGTAGTCTTTTATGGGTCTTTCGGCACCAATGTTGTACTGGACTGACTGTAGCCCATCTGTTGCTCTGCACAGTTCGTCTCAGCCTCCTTTGGCCTCTTTCATCAATGAGCCGTTTTCGACCACTGGCCTGCCGTTGGGTGGTGGACTATCCTTGATACACACAGGAAACTGTTGAGCGTGAAAAACCCAGCAGAGTTACAGTTCTTGACACACTCAAACCGGCGTGCCTGGCACCTACTACCATACCCCATTCAAAGGCACTTAAATCTTTGTCTTGCCCATTTACCCTCTGAAATGCACACATTCACAATCCATGTCTCAGTTGTGTCAAGGCTTAAAATTCCTTCTTTAACCTGTCTCCCATTCATCTACACTGATTGAAGTGGATTTAACAGGTTACATCAATAAGGGATTATAGCTGGATTCACCTCATCAGTCTATTTCATGGAAAGAGCAGGTGTTCCTAATGTGTTGTACACTCAGTGTATATATATATATATATATATATATATATATATATATATATATATATATATATATATACACACACACACACACACACACACACACACACACACACACACACACACACACAGTACTGTGCAAAAGTTTTAGGCAGGTGTGAAAAAATGCTGTAAAGAATGCTTTCAAAAATAGACATGTTAATAGTTTATATTTATCAATTAACAAAATGCAAAGTGAGTGAACAGAAGAAAAATCTACATCAAATCAATATTTGGTGTGACCACCCTTTGCCTTCAAAACAGCATCAATTCTTCTAGGTACACTTGCACACAGTTTTTGAAGGAACTTGGCAGGTAGGTTGGCCCAAACATCTTGGAGAACTAACCACAGTTCTTCTGTGGATTTAGGCAGCCTCATTTGCTTCTCTCTCTTCATGTAATCCCAGACAGACTAGATGATGTTGAGATCAGGGCTCTGTGGGGGCCATACCATCACTTCCAGGACTCCTTGTTCTTCTTTACGCTGAAGATAGTTCTTAATGACTTTCGCTGTATGTTTGGGGTCGTTGTCATGCTGCAGAATAAATTTGGGGCCAATCAGATGCCTCCCTGATGGTACTGCATGATGGATAAGTACCTGCCTGTACTTCTCAGCATTGAGGAGACCATTAATTCTGACCAAATCCCCAACTCCATTTGCAGAAATGCAGCCCCAAACTTGCAAGGAACCTCCACCATGCTTCACTGTTGCCTGCAGACATTCATTCGTGTACCGCTCTCCAGCCCTTTGGCGAATAAACTGCCTTCTGCTACAGCCAAATATTTCAAATTTTGACTCATCAGTCCAGAGCACCTGCTGCCATTTTTCTGCACCCTTTCCTGTGTTTTTGTGCATAGTTGAGTCGCTTGGCCTTGTTTCCACGTCGGAGGTATGGCTTTTTGGCAGCAAGTCTTCCATGAAGGCCACTTCTGACCAGACTTCTCCGGACAGTAGGTGGGTGTACCAGGGTCCCACTGTTTTCTGCCAATTCTGAGCTGATGGCACTGCTGGACATCTTCCGATTGCAAAGGGAAGTAAGCATGATGTGTCTTTCATCTGCTGCAGTAAGTTTCCTTGGCCAACCACTGCGTCTACGGTCCTCAACGTTGCCCGTTTCTTTGTGCTTCTTCAAAAGAGCTTGGACAGCACATCTGGAAACCCCTCTCTGCCTTAAAATTTCTGCCTGGGAGAGACCTTGCTGATGTGTATAACTACCTTGTATCTTGTTGCTGTGCTCAGTCTTGCCATGGTGTATGACTTTTGACAGTGAACTGTCTTCAGCAACCTCACCTTGTTAGCTGAGATTGGCTGTTCCTCACCCAGTTTTATTCCTCCTACACAGCTGTTTCTGTTTCAGTTAATGATTGTGTTTCAACCCTACATATTGAATTTGTGATCATTAGCACCTGTTTGGTATAATTGTTTAATCATACACCTGATTATATGCCTACAAAATCCCTGACTTTGTGCAAGTGTACCTAGAAGAATTGATGCTGTTTTGAAGGCAAAGGGTGGTCACACCAAATATGGATTTGATTTAGAATTTTCTTCTGTTCACTCACTTTGCATTTAGTTAATTGATAAATATAATCTATTAACATGTCTATTTTTGAAAGCATTCTTACTTTACAGCATTTTTTCACACCTGCCTAAAACTTTTGCACAGTACTGTATATATATATATATATATATATATATATATATATATATATATATATATATATATATATATATATATATATATGTGTGTACACAGTGTTCTGGTTCAACACCAATGAGTTTCTTTATTGTTCCCGCCTCACATACACTGAAGACTGCGCCTGCTCCGTGAGCTAGGCTAATACTACCAGTAGGAGGCAGCAAATAACCAAAACTTAAATAACCAACACTCTTAAATCCAATACATAACACTGTATAAGCAAGTATCAGCCAAACGAAACAAACATGTTTCCAATGTTCTTCTATTTTGTAGCCTGTGGTTTTTTAAAGCATACAGTTTATTTCAGGTATTTTAGTTTGTAAATTGCTTGGTTAACCACTTTGCCGCTTGTGCAGTTCAGTGAATTCATAGCATAGCAAATTAGAATGTTACAACAATGAACACAATCCAATGGGAGTTGTACTTTATAATTATGATGATGTTGTTGATTAACAAATGTTTTTAAATACATCAGTAAAGCTTGTGAAACAGAACATTGCCCTTCAGTAGAAAGTATTTAAAGGGTACCTGTAGTGCCAGTGAATACAGAATAATTTCAGTAGAAAACATGTGGCTGAAAACCTTTGACACAATGTAAAGTCCCTGCTCGGCCAATTTACGATATAAAGGCATTAAAACAATGTCAAGCTTCTGTGCATTGGGTCTCTCATAGGCGCACAAGACATGAGGTCGTGTCAGTGCTTTCTGGACAATGCTAGCCTATAGCTGCAGTTAACAAAATTATTTCAACAGTATTTAACCGATCACTATGGATGAAAAAAGTAAAATAGAAGCTGTAACAGGGGAGATCTGTGCTGAGTGCCTGGCACATGCATGCTTCTGCAGGAAGAGGGCAGCAGCCCCATAAGATTCACCTGTCAGTCATGGTGATGACACAGAGAGGTGGGGGAGAGGGCGTGTTGGCTTTCCCTCTCTCTGATTGGCTGAGAGGCGGCCCTTGGGGGATTGCTAGGCCCATAAGTACTGCTGTGCATTCGGTTGGCCAAGATAGGGGTTACCCAGAGACGCTTGCTGAGGACGAGTGTAAACAAAACAGGCAAGAAGGCTGAAGAAGGCAGACAGCTTTAAATAAATAAAATTATAATTAAAATAAATGATTATGTAGCCAAGGGGGACGTGTGTAAATAGCCTTGGCCACCCTAGTGTAAAGTGCATAGTGTAGGACAGAGACCTGAGCTGACTGACTTAGCGTCAGTGGAGGTACTGTGTCAGCAGCACCTTTATTTTGTACTTTTATTACTGTGTTTTATTTTCTCTTTTGTTATTTGTTATTTATTATTTCTGCATTTGACTGTTTACCAGTATTGTTATTACTGTGGTCCTGTTTACAGCTGTCAGTATTCAGGCCACAGATAACAACGCCATCTGCGGGTTAAAATAAATCAAAAGCTTTGCACCTTGTCATGTCGCAGGCTATGTGTTTTCACCTCTTTATCTAATAAACCCATGCATGCAACTTATGGTCTATCAGGCAAATCAACAACTTGATGTCACGTTGCTGCCTGAAAGGCTCCAATATGTCAGCTCCCTCAAGTGTTACTTGACCCAGAAAGTGGACAACTGCATCTCTAAATGCGCGACTTGTTGACCAAATCGGTGCAGCAAGAAGCATTTATTGGATATGCGGAGCACAGAGAGAGCTTTGTTATTTTAGGGTACAGGTACCCTTTAAGCTTTCCTTTTCATGGATACAATACCATGGCAAGGTGTGTTCAGAGTATTCATTCATTTATTAGCCTGCACCCTGTGACTGGGCAGGCCCATCTCAGGATTGTTTAATGGGACGGTCCTTCGCCACCACTACTTCCCACCTCTTCCGTGAGGACTGCATCATGCTGAAACTCAGACACTAAGTGCTCTTTGTGGCCACTTAACCAGCTGTGTGAGACATAAGAAAGTTTACAAACGAGAGGAGGCCATTTGGCCCATCTTGCTCGTTTGGTTGTTAGTAGCTTATTGATCCCAAAATCTCATCAAGCAGCTTTTTGAAGGATCCTATGGTGTCAGCTTCAACAACATTACTGGGGAGTTGATTCCAGACCCTCACGATTCTCTGTGTAAAAAAGTGCCTCCTATTTTCTGTTCTGAATGCCCCTCTGTCTAATCTCCATTTGTGACCCCTGGTCCTTGTTTCTTTTTTCAGGTCGAAAAAGTCCCTTGGGTCGACATTGTCAATACCTTTTAGTATTTTGAATGCTTGAATTAGGTCGCTGCGTAGTCTTCTTTGTTCAAGACTGAATGGGTGCCTGTGAAAGGAGGGGCTTGCAGTGGTGAGTGCGGTGACGTCACGGACCAGGAAGAAGTGAAAAACAAAATGGTACAGAGCTAAAATGGCCACAGCCGTATCTTTATTAAATAATAAACAAAAGGGCACATGGGCCAAGGTAAAACAAACACAAAACTGTAAGTATATTCTATAATAATGATAATTACCTTGTTCACATCTTTTTAATTCTCCTCACAACTCTCTTCTACTCACCTGAGCCTGGAGTGGGTCTGTTATACTGTGGCTCAAGCCTTAATTACCTATTAGACAATTACTTTATTAAAGCTCCAGCCACATTCCCACAAGCTTTACTGGGATGGGGATTTAACCCCATCCCCGCCAGCTACACTTTACGAGACCAGCTTTAATCCTCTGGTCTAAAATAATAAATAATCATTTCAGACAGCTTTCATCCATCCGCACATAATAATAATAATAATAATAATAATAATAATAATAATAATAATAATAATAATAATAATAATAATAATAAATGAATACATACATACATCAAATACACACTGTCACAGCCCCCACTGAGTTCAGACTGTAGGGTGGTTTTATTTTTGTAGGAGCATTGTTTTGGACAGTTTGTTTTTGATTATTGGAAATCTATTCAACTTGTATCTGCTTGCTGAATGCATGCCACAGAGATTGATTTTAATCACACCAACTATTGTGGACAAAACCTTTCTTGCTTTCACAGGCATGTCTCTGCTGTTACTCTCCAATATTAAAACCGCAGAAATAAAAGCCATAAAATTCTAGGAAAATGGATCTGGAACAGCCTGCAGCTTTTTTTTTTTTCAAAACAACTCTTCAATCAGTCGAAAAACATTAACACTGATTTGATCAGTGGTGTGCACAGGGTTTAATTCATGGCTTCTTGTATTTCGTTTGGGATATTTGAAGATTCATGTTGAATTATTGAAATCTCTCATATTTAAAGAGTGGTGTTTTGTCTCTTCTGCATTTGTATATTATACTGCCACTGCCGAGATGGATAGGAGGTGGTTCTGGGGCTAATCACCTGATGGAAACTCAACTTAACCAAGATTAAAACAAAATAAACAATGGAAGGAAGGTGAAATTTGGACAATCCCTCCAAGAGAGAAACATGTACAGTATACATTCTGCCACAAAATCCCTTCACTGACAAGCAAAAAAGAAAGTATACTGTCATGAAATCCTTTACTGTCAAGCAAAAAAGAAACTAGACTAGTCAGTCTGCGTTTTCTGACAATCAGAAAATATCAAAGTATACAATAATACGCTACACTTTAAAAAAGAAATTCTCTACAACATGCACACCACGGGGTATCTTTTACAATGTGGAAAAGGGTGCAGTTCTTCCATTGTGGCCAGGTGAAGATCACTGCTCTTTGACAGTAGAAGTTACATTGAGCCTGCCAAACAACTTTACAGGGAAGGACAGAATCATTGCCAGAAAGTCAAAAGACACTATTCAGTATTATCTTAGATACTGTATATGTTTTACAGCCAAAAACATGCACATTGAGTTTATATACAGGATATGTATACTTTACACAGGCAAGCAGTTGTCATAAATATGTCCTTTGAGGGATATCCACAAAATTAAAGTGCATGACACAGTGAAGTACATTTACTTTGAGAACTGGTATTTGTTTCTGTGAGAAAGCTGAATCCCAATGTCATCAGTGACCAAATTGAGCACTGCACCTTTTCACTTTTCATTGATTGATTGATTTGCACTGTTTGTTATAGTTTTGCTGTGATTTATTTGGTTGTTTTATTTTATATTATTTACTATGTTCAGTTTTTGCTCTGTGTGTTTTATTATTTTGTTGTATTTATTATTAGCACACTGGTGATCGAATGGTAGAACTGATTGGCATTCTGAGGAACCTAGTTGCATCACCTCTTGTCCATTACCTCATTTAATTACGAACTGCCTATAAAAGGTGTGTTGCTAGCACAGTGCAGGCAGAGAGCAGACTGTGTTGTTGGTGGTGGACTGAGACTAGGATGTGGATGAGAGGAACAGACTGGAAAAGTTGGACCAAGAAATCAGTGGAAGTTACAATCAAGCAGAAGTACTTTTGTTTGAGTGGTGAATCCTGTCTAGCTTGCAGATAAGTGCACTGGGCTAGAATAATTTAGTTCAGTGTGTGAAGGGAAACTTTTATTTGACAGTACAACACATATATGGACTTTACTACTAATATAGGTGTTATGAAGTGTGTCAATAGCATTATACTGATGGTGCATAATTATTGTGGTGGTCTGTATGCAAGACAACCTGCTGGGGTTTTGTTAGAAACTTTTAAAATTGTGATTTAAAATATGTTGTAACTGCACTGACTGGCTTTTGTATTTTTTTGCTTGTTACAGTAGGTACCTGGGGTTTGGGGCTGACCTTCTGTTGGACGGTGACCAATGGGAGGGAAAGAAGCCGGCCCTGGGTTTTGACTGGGCCTGTCTGTGGGGCTAATTTATAATGAAGAAGACAAGGGCCATTTTTGGCCTGGAGTGATGCTACAAGCCAGACCCAAGGAACATGAGGTTTTGTTCTTTCTCTGCTACAGCCTCACTTCTCGTGGTCGAAGCAGCGGGACCCTCCCTACCTATTTGCAAAATAGAACTTGTTTTTAGACCGTGTTAACCTATTTTACTGTGATTTGGATAAAGATTTATTGTGGCCATTCATTGAAATAAAAAGAAGCTTACTCCTGTGTTGTGGTCCTTGAATGTTCAATGGGAGGGTTGTTTGTAGATATATTTAAGTGTTTGGTTTGTCAGCTTGCTACCAGTTCTGTGCATTAAAGCACATGATACCAACTCCCTCATTTATAATCCATTTTTAGTTGTGCCTTCAGGTTCCCCAGCAGCAGATCAGCCTGGGTCCTTCCTTCCCTTTACCACAATGTGCCAGAACAGTTCCTATTGATTCACAGCATAGGCTGATAACACTGCTTGTAGACAAACACATTCTTTATTAACAGTTAATTAAGGCTTGGTTCTATTTAAGCAGTGTTTAAACCTGTATCGAGAAGGAAATTAGGATTGGGGAAGGTGCAAGTCAGTGAAAATTCACTAGCAGGCCATTAGCATATTTCCAGTGGATGGGTGCTGAGGAACACCAGGCACTACCTCTACCTACATCTTGTTTCACAGGCAGCTCTGAAGTCCACCGTGTCCCTCGAGGTAAATCTGTATATATATATATATATATATATATATATATATTCCCCATATTTATAAATGTTGTGAAAATAAATATTTGTTTTTTTAAAGATGCACATTCAGATATAATTTATAAATCTAGTTACAAGATTTAACATTTAGCTAAATATTGAACTGGCCAGCTGAATCTGGACTTTGTATGCAAATGAGCTCCGCCCACTTTGTGTTTTCACACGATTTGATTGAAATGTAATGCTGAAATTTGCATATTTCCCAATTAGCATTACAAGAGCCAATCAAAATGTGTGAAAGCACAAAGCGTACAGTGACATACTTCAGTTTAAAGCTAGTCCATTCCAACTCTTCTGAGGTGGTGTTACCACAGGAAACATACAATATAACTGCCAATATAGGGTCAGGAACAAGGGCATTTTCAGAGCTATAAGCAATTCATTTTGCAGAAGCAGCACCTGACACAAGAACCCTAGTGAACACACACAGGAGATGCTTAACTAGCCAGATTGCTTTTGTGTGAGAACTGCTTACTGCTTGCTGAATCCGTGGCCTCTTCTGAAACAAAACACGAATGCTGCAAAGGGCCTGCCCAGGAAAATAAAAGCATCTCAAGAAATAAAATCAACTTCTACAAAACACTGAAAGTGAAGGCAGGACACAGGAAGTGACAATGTTTTGTGTTTGGCACTATGCGGGAGATGTACTAAGATGGGCCAGTTGCAGCGCAAACATACCACAATTTGCATTTTCCTTACGACAATTCGCAAAGTATACATTTTGTCATATGTACTAAGAAGAAATATGTTAACAAAGAGAGCCACAACATACAAATTTAAAAATTATTTGTGTCATGTTAGCGAGATCTCTAGTGAGAGTTGTGCGACATTTAGTCAAATAAAATAGTAACAGCTGAGTTGTGGTTTGCTGCAGAAGAGGCTGCCCGTAGGATAACAGCTATACATTAACCGTCATCTGTACAATGCATCCTGTTCCATCTTCATTTTACCTATTTTAATACTGTTATTTATATATATATATATATATATATATATATATATATATATATATATATATATATATATATATATATATATATATATATATATATGGCAGTTTAATCCCATCAAATTCTATAGTGGGGCCCCAACCTTCACCCCTACATCCACACACACATACATTTACAGTTCTCGATGTATTTTAAATATAAATCATTGCGCTGAAATAACATTAATGGGTTTTGGGTAGGCTTCACATTATATTATGTAAAAATATAAATCTGTATAGTAGGTCTATACAGTATACAGCACAGCAGTAAAATCAAATGAATACCTAGCGCACTTTTTTCATACTTTAGCCTACTGGTAACAAAGTAACCCACGCTGCTGCACTGTACACAGTGGTGTACAATGCGAATAAAAGACTATTTTAAACTGAAACTAAATGATTTTATGTTTTTTGTTATTATTATTTTTAACTTGGCCTACCGGTAGTCTAGACAATTAACACACAATAGATCATGGTCCTATACTATTGTTTTCAATGCTTGTAAGTACACCCTGACTTTAGTGAAAATTAGGTACTTGGGTGTTTGTCTCAAAATACACTGAGCACAGCTAGCAACACACGAGAAAAAGCGGACTGGGAAATGCCATCAACAATTGCAACTGTTTAAAACATGCTTTCAAAAGTTCTTAACAAAGTGATGCAATTGTAAGTGTCGCAATTGTCAGCAGCTTCAGTACATCTCATTATAATATATTTGATACCTCTTTAGTCTCCATCATGTTTTTGTGAATTTCTGCAGGAACACCCAGAACTCATTTAAGGCTAAAATGCAAAAAAGAACTGTGGCTGCAAAGTATTTGTTAAAATGATGCTAAAAGCTTTGCATTTGTTTAGTACATTTCACTTTACACTTCCAACTGGTTTGCATGTGGTTTGCAACGATTATAACAGACGCAACACTTTAGTACGTCTACCCCTGTGTGTTTTGGAAATCCATTTACAAGTGCTAACCTGAATGAAACAACCGTCTGGTTCCATTTCCTCTTTTTCTCTATCACAACTGCTATCTTCACATTTCAAAACACCAAGGTATTGAAAAAACCTGCTCTGTGGTTTACCAGTTTTCACATATACACTAGAACAAATACCCCTAGGGCTTTACTGTCTGTGATGATTCAATGTGTAGAATCCATTGCCAAAATGAGACGCCGCTAAGGATTGTAAGGACAATCACTCTGGAAACTGCTTCATATAAGTCTCAGGGTATGCAAGGGCTTTATTGAAAACGTTGTACTTTCATCGATGTTCAGAATCATTTCCCACTGCTAGCACAGAAGTCAGCAGCCAACTTTGTAGGTATACTAATATAAACTAAAAGCTAGGTTATGGCAAACAAACATTTCATGCAGCATTACTGAATATTTTAATTGAAATTTACATTTGAAGAATAGTTGTTTACAGAAAAAAAAGGTATATAATTAAATATATTTAATACAAACACAAATCTTATTGGTCACACCCTCAAAATGAACCCCAGAAAGCAAGCACAGTGATAACACTTGACAGCCTACAAACCAACCCAGAATTACAGCTTCTGTCAAATCAACTAAGCAACCTTCAAACGATTCGATTCTGTTCTATTAATACAACAGGCAGCTGCAATATCAGGCCATTCCCCATTTAAGGGCAGCAGTTTTTAATTGGGAATGGGTTCATTAATTCCACATTTCAATCAGGAGATATTTAAAAAGCAAAATGGATATTAAACTTAGTGTTTGGTGATGCCTTTTATTAAACTTAATTAAATACAGTACAGCATACAGCTGGAGAAATACAATTAGAAAGACCCCCAATGACAAAGTTCTGCAACTTTAACCTCTGAGGTGTCCATCTCTTTCAGGTGGTAAGGGTTAACCTTAGTCTTGCCCTGATGTTACTGAAGCAGTGGGATGTATTTCACATATAGACCCATTCACAGAGACAACAGACAAGAGAGGAAATGTCTCTGAAACATCTCTGAAAACAAGAGAGGAAATGTACAACATTGTTTTCGCTCTGCTGTTATTAGAAGATAGAATTATGGTTTAAAGTCTAAATATTCAGATTCCTCATCATATAACCTTAAAAACGAGAATATCAGGCTCTGTTAACTTTGTAAAGTTGGCTAGATATTCAAATCTGTCCTTTTTTACCATGTCGAGGCTAGGAGCAGAGGACCTGCATCATGCCCAAAACATATTCAAACACTTTGCTGATCGTGACAAACTAATTTGCATATTAAAGCCGTTTTTGATGCTCCATATTTGTTTTTCAATTATCCCTGGTGGCATGAATGACATCATGCTTACAGTGACAGGTCCATTCTAATTACTTGACCACCCCTCCATATAGTTCTTTAAATAATACCGCTTGTCCTTTTGAACTCATATCGAACACCAGTGCAGTCATAGAAAGATATTTCTTAAGACAAAATTACAAAATAACAACTCTGGTACTATACATTGTATATTATACTTTAGGTGGTGTGGGGGGAATCAGGTAAAATGTGTTGCTTGCTTGCTTGTCTGAAGCATGACAACAGATCATTTACATTAAAATGAAGCTGCAAAACACCAGGTCCAGGTCAGCTGCTTCAGTAAATTCATTCATACTTTTTAAACTTTACTTTTTATTTTTTAAGCTGTTTATTTTACTTTATAAGGAACAAATAATAAAATCTTACTTTAATCAGTAGAGTAGTTGGAATCAGTCCCAGTACTTGGAAGTTATGTGGTGTGATGGTTAAGATGTGTCATCTAATCAGTCACTCATTGCAATCTATCAGTCACTTTAGCTCACTCAAGGTGGCCTCCGAACAGCTATTGTACTTTAATTAGACATAATTGAGCACGACTGGGGATTTGTGCCTGAGAGAAGCCCAGGTCTGGATATCCTAGTATCTGGAGGTCAGTAGTGAGGTGCATGCACAGTACTATTAGTGTCTTTTACCTATAATTGGAATGACTTACTCTACGCTGACATTACCCGTTCTGAAATCGCTAAGCCACCATGACTTGAAGAAGATGACAGGGCTATCTGATGAGGTACATTAGGATTTAGTTACCCCCAGTCACGGTCACTACAATAGCTCATCAATCTGCCTCTAAAACAGAGCTGTCGTCGTTAGTAATGCTTTCTATTCAGATTGCAAAGTTTAAACCATGCGTGTTTATGCCTTACGGTTGCTCTTCTTTTAAACCCTGAAACAGCCATCTAATCTACCTTAAATAAGCTCTTAATGTTTTTTACAGCTCTTACTTAGGCGTTTTTGCAAACCTTACAATACACAATAGGGCTATTATTGTAATGACATGCTTCAAAAGCAATGTACTAGTTCTGCCGGTAAAACCTCCTCTATTCTTTCTTGTTAAAGCTATAGCATGTCCTTTTAAAGAATGATTTATGAGCAAACCTGCTAATAAAAGCAATGCAAGCCAATCAAATGGAGAAACAATTCTGAACTTGCCTGTGATTATCAGAAATAGATCTGTTCTCCAATAAATTATATCTCTTAGCTATGAACTAATGAATAGTAGCTAAAACTAAATGAAACCACATCCTAAAATGCAAAAGCTTTATAAAGATCAATAAATATAATGAATGTACTGTAATACACATATGATTATTGTTCTCTCCAGCACCTTTATGAATGCAGCTTCGTCACGACCAGATTTAGAATTTAACAGCAAACATTATTTAAGAATAAGCCAGATTTGGTATTATCAAAAACTCAGACTGACCTAAATGAACAGTAGTCAAGAAATAAACTGGGAGATTTAATTACATTGTTAAAGTGAAAGCTGTTAAAGAAATACTGAAGGCAGCATGTGCAGAGCTGCAATTTAAATACGACATTCTTTAGGGTTAGGGTTAGGCATACTATTTATGCAAAGAGAGATTTCCTTTGCTGAAAATGTTCCAAGCCCCTACAGTTCCGCGTTTACTGAGACAAGATGACACATGCTGTAGATGTCTGCAAGGTATCAAAATACACAAAGGCACTCTTTTTTCAAGGATGTTATTCAGAACACAACACAGGAAGTAATGGAATAATGCAGCATGTAGGTCAAATAATATTTTGTGTAAAATGCACGTCTCAGAAACTGAGCACTTAAGTTAATCCTCAAATGGCTTGTGCATGTCTGAACTGGTTTTAACTCTCCCTCTCTGATCTAGTGGTCTGCAAGGAACTCAGGGATAAAAACTCAAGGGATATAAACCTCGAGGGAATAAAGGTATTGTTCTAATAGGGCTTCATGTTTTATATCCCTTTTCTAGATATTTGAACTGCTTTGGACAAACAAGTTGATTCTCAAAACTAAAATGCTAAATCATAAGCTTCCTGAATCTATCATAAGAAGTTGTATTGAATATGAATATTCACAACTGTGCATGACTATAGAAAGTCAATAACTCGACTACAGAAATAGTAGATGTTCTCTTGATGTGTCATATAAAGTAGAGTCCGAGTTAGAAACTGCGAATTCAGAAAGGGCACGATTATGTTTTAAAAAAACTAAACAACAAATAAAACAGAGTAAATGTTCTCATATATATATATATATATATATATATATATATATATATATATATATATATATATATATATATATATATATATATATACATTCATGTCAAGTCTAAAAGCTGCATACTAAATGTAATTATTTAATTAAATTAAAAACATGTTTAATAACAAAGAAATGGTAAAAATGGACAACCATTTGAAGAGGGAAAAAGTATGGCACGTTTAAGCTGATACTTAGTTTAAGAAAAATTTATATATAAATAAATAAATACAGCCCTCGATGCTGTTAAATATCCTTATTTAAAAAATAAAATTAAAAGCAATCTATAGTCTTTCAGTTTCAACCAAAGAAATCACAGGTTTGAAAATGATTCTAGCTAGAGGAGATATGATTTAGTGTTTTGACTATTTGGCTCATTACCGTAAATTTAGGCAATCCAAAGCTCCCATTTGATCAAGACAGGAGGCAAAACTGTGCTTCACTAATGGGTATGAAAATACTAATTAGGGATGTTGACTAATTTCCACATTTTATACCTGTGACAGGGAGCTGGGTCCCTGGTTACTGCGCAAGTGTGTGTGCCTGTGATAAGTCAACTGCGACGTACAGTCAGAGACACATTGCTAAGCAACCAGCTGAGAGGGAGGCTCCGGGTAGACTGGGGAGCGTGCCAGGCATGAGACCTAGTCAAAAGAAATTCCCTTCTCCAGGAGAGCACCTCCAGCTCTGTGAAGCAGTCAGGGACGAGACCTAGTCAAGAGAAACTCCCTTCTCCAGGAGAGCACCTCCAGCTCTGTGAAGCAGTCAGGGATGAGACGTAGTCAAGAGAAACTCCCTTCTCCAGCAGAGCACCTCCAGCTCTGTGAAGTAGTCAGGGATGAGACGTAGTCAAGAGAAACTCCCTTCTCCAGCAGAGCACCTCCAGCTCTGTGAAGCAGTCAGGGATGAGACGTAGTCAAGAGAAACTCCCTTCTCCAGGAGAGCGCCTCCAGCTCTGTGAAGCAGTCAGGGATGAGACGTAGTCAAAAGAAATTCCCTTCTCCAGGAGAGCACCTCCAGCTCTGTGAAGCAGTCAGGGACGAGACATAGTCAAGAGAAACTCCCTTCTCCAGGAGAGCAGCTCCAGCTCTGTGAAGCAGTCAGGGATGAGACGTAGTCAAGAGAAACTCCCTTCTCCAGGAGAGCACCTCCAGCTCTGTGAAGCAGTCAGGGACGAGACGTAGTCAAGAGAAACTCCCTTCTCCAGGAGAGCACCTCCAGCTCTGTGAAGCAGTCAGGGATGAGACGTAGTCAAGAGAAACTCCCTTCTCCAGGAGAGCACCTCCAGCTCTGTGAAACAGTTAGGGATGAGACGTAGTCAAGAGAAACTCCCTTCTCCAGGAGAGCACCTCCAGCTCTGTGAAACAGTTAGGGATGAGACGTAGTCAAGAGAAACTCCCTTCTCCAGGAGAGCACCTCCAGCTCTGTGAAACAGTTAGGGATGAGACGTAGTCAAGAGAAACTCCCTTCTCCAGGAGAGCACCTCCAGCTCTGTGAAGCAGTCAGGGACGAGACGTAGTCAAGAGAAACTCCCTTCTCCAGGAGAGCACCTCCAGCTCTGTGAAGCAGTCAGGGATGAGATGTAGTCAAGAGAAACTCTCTTCTCCAGGAGACCACCTCCAGCTCTGTGAAGCAGTCAGGGGAGTGCAATCCATCCAAGCCTAACCCTGAGGACTTTATCAGAAAGGCTGTGATTCAATAACATGTAGGAATTCTTTTTGATTATTTTGGGCTCCGTTATAGGAATTCGAATTGATTATTTTGGGTTCTGTTAGGTGACTCAATAATAAGCTGTACTACTATTTTCCACTTTAAAATCATGCATGGCCAATGACAATTGTTATTGCAGTACATGGTCACTAGGTAGTGCCATTTTCCAATAGAACTTTTGGCTACAATGGTGCTTTGCTGTACAAATACTGTACTTTTTTCCCTTAATTATTGAAAAATGTAAGATATGTATGTACAGTATGTATCTATGTATCTATGTGAGTGCCTGAGTTAATTAGCATACAATTCAGATATTAAGTTGATCTAGCTGGTATTGTTGTAGATTGCAGTCTTGGTTTTCATTAATTCTCTGCATGCTTTCCACATTCTACTTGCTGCATTCCAAATTCTAAAATCGATAGGCTTTATTGTGGTATAAATAATGTCAATGCAAGTCTACTGGATATAATAGACTTGTGCTGGCCCTTTGGTTTTAAATTTCATCAAGCCTGGAGGCATTGAAAGCAGCTAATTTAGAAGGAGAATCATCACTGAACTGATGAGCTTGCTTGTTACAAAAACACAGCATTTCCCTAATTACTCAGCATGCAGCTAGCTCAGCTGAACAACAGTCTCAAACTTATTGTAAAAATCCCCAATAAAACAATCCAATTAAGATAAAGGCTGTCTCTGCTTTGGCTCCAAGTGTCTACACTGTCAGTGATGAAAACCCTTGTGCCTCTAGCTATCCTTGGATAAATTACATGTTTTATCTGGACATTCAACAAATAGGCTTCAAAGGAAGAGGGGGTTATGCAGGTAGCTTCCAGTGTTTGTTTACATTTGCAGTCCGCTGACTCTGCGTCTCTAGGGCTTTGTCTGGGGAGAATGGCATGGTGCTGCAGCCAGGCCTCACCTTCATCTAAACCATTCCTCAGCCACAATCAAAGTGCTTATCAGAACCATCTCTATGGGCAACATCATTGGTGGGAAGAGAGAGAACGGAAAGGGTGAACTAAATAATAATAAAGACAACAGATTTACTTGTGTTGCTACATAAACAGACGCTCTTTAACTGGCCCTCTTTAAAATATGGTGCTGATTTTAATTTAGTAATGATGTGTGTGGTTTGTGAAGGTTATAAATAAGAGTGTGGTTATGGAGTTTGTTGTAATGATAGAAAAACTCCTATACGTCAATAATAATACCATGGAACATTGTTAATGATTGTGATCTTGTGGCAAGCTGGCCTGAGTGGTGACGTCAGACCTGGAAGAAACACACACAGCACTGCGAGTGGAATATGAATGCGCTTGCTGGCTCTGGTTTATTGTAAAATAAAAGGTTGGAACAAAACAAACACTCAAAATAAATGACGTAACGGCGCAACGAACAGACAAACAAGTACTGTGCTGCTAGCAGTTGTTATTTCTTTTATTATTTATTTCTCCACACCTGTTCTCCAATCACCGAACACACAACCCAGAGTGAGTGAATAGTGCAACTATTTATATAGCTGTGCTGGGATTTAATTATTAATTAATTAATTATTCACCTGATCCCCAGCACGTGAACTAATCTGTGCATTCCCCGTGCTCAAATTTTATTACATACGTTAACTGCATGGGGCGGGGCACTTTGCCACAGATCTTTAAAAGTCTTTTTTTTAGGCTTACAACTTCAAATTCCAGGGCAAATGGGTTGGAGGTTGGAGGGACTGAACCTAGAAAATAGAGGGTTAAGTATATCCAAGTCCATATTTCAGACTCAGCATAGACACCACAGGAACCAGTGCACACATTGGGAAATTAAACTGAGACAGATTTAGAACTAGTGCTCACATTAGGAGGTTAAATAGACTTCAGGACTAGTGCTCACATTGGGAGGGTAAGTAGAGACAGATTCAGGACCAGTGCTCACATTGGGAGGGTAAGTAGAGACAGATTCAGGACTCACCCTACCTACCCCCCTTCCCTCCCTCCCTATCCATCATCTCCTTCCCATCCTCTCCTTCCTTCCCTCCCTACCTGGCCTCTCCCCCTCCCTCTTTCCCTACCCACCCTCTCCTTCCCTCCCCCACAAGTGGCTATACTTCCCCTGTCTCAGGTCTTAGCTAATGTGGATTCACAAGCCTAATTCAGACGAGTTTAACAAAGATTTAACAAGGGCAACAGATAGTACAGATAGCTAATGGTCTGTATGAAGTTTTAAAAAATGGAGTGTGGCAGGCTGGCGAGTGGATAGAGGCCCAGAGACAGACTGCAGTTCAAAAAAATAACTATTTTATTATAAATAAACACAAAATAAAAGTGCACAAGGGCAAAATAACAAATACTCAAACACAAATAAAGCAAAAACAAAACTCACAAAAATAACAGTTTCCAGGCTGGGCAATGCCTTCACTGGATTCAAGTTTTCTACACAACCAAAAAAAAACCAACCTGCTTCCTCAGCTCCCTCTCCCCAAATGAGAAGCAGAGGCCTCCTTTTATATCAGGTGGCTGGGCGCTGATTGATCGTTAATCAACCTAATCAACTAATCAACCCCAGCCACCTGAACATAATAAACCCAGGCAGGCAGGGGAAGTTAACCCCATCCCTGCCAATTTAAAAGGGCAGAGCTTTGCTCTGCCACAGAGAGTATAATGAAGAGACCAGACCCTTTGTTTTACCCCAGTATCTAGTATTTTATGAATTGGATGAGATGGTAGTGTTGTACCCCAAGGAACCCCGTAGACAAGCATAGCTGAGCGGAGCTGAAGGTAGAAAAAAAGGGAAGAACCTGGTATGTTGTGTATCTGTTGTAGGTCCTGGAATAAGAGAAGATAGCTGCTTCAGAAATACCAGCAAGGGTGTGTACTCCCCCGTTCCTCCAAGAAGGAAAAATGAGAGTACCATTTAAGTTGGCAGTTTGTGTGTTTTCCATAGCACGCCAGACAGAGTAATTATTGGACCAAACTTTTATTTGCAGTGCCTAATATGGTTATTTGAGTAGATCTTGTAATTTTTAGGGATAAACTTTTTACCTCTAGCAGTCTGCACCCCCTGCAACGAGCCAGAGCGAGAGGCTGGGCAAATGCACGTCTGCGCTGGGCAGTATAATTACTAAAATCCAGGTAGAACCTGAGAGTCTTGTCGAAATGGTGGGGGGGGGGGGCTTCTGGCTGACTGCAATATTAGCTGACTGTCTGAATAGTGCGGCAGGTTAAAAATGAGCATACAAGGCCTGTCATTTGTCCCGGATTCGTCAGCGTAATACGACTGACTTCTATCTTCTTGTTCGCCAAGGATGGGAACCACAGGTGCTTGTTTAAAAAAGTGGCGGCGCTTTCAGCTTCCGATCCCTCAGATAGGCCTGCAAGACGAAGGTTATTTTGACAGTTCCTGTCCTCCAGATCAGTGATCTTGGCTTCCATGCGGTCTACTCTAGAGTTGCAGAGGGAGACCGCTTTCTTATTATCCTCCGCCGATGTTCACACAAGGGTGACATCAGCCGTTATTTCTTTGAGCTCGAGAAGATGATAGCTCCATATGTATCGAGCTGATTTTGGAATCCGATTTCATATACATATCCTCCAGTTCGGAAAACTGGTGTTCAAAGAACAGCCAGTTTTTCTCCATATAGGCCTCCATCACAGTGATTGAAAGACAACCAGGGGTCACGTTTCCAGCCTGTGAAGAAGTCTGTTTTTTCTGGAGTACCGACATTCTTGGGTGTCCAGGAGACCGTAGGAAACTTAACAGGTTAGTGGCAAGTTAGGGTTATCATTATTCATTCCCTTTCTTTCCCTTTAATGTGTATATTAGGACAAAAAGACGACGGGGAAGAGAGGAGCAAGATTTCTATGCATCCATTAAACCAACGTGTCACATGACCTCCTTCCAAACAAAAGCTCATGATTAAAACCACTTGACAAAATGCAAAACTCTGTTGGGAAGCATCTGATTCTTCTGGGCGCAGCCTGGGTGTTTTACACATAGCTGCCTACACAGTTGATGTAACAGAACTGCATTGCAATTTCAAAAGGGTTTAAACTTCCTCAGGCTCAAGAGACTATACAGAGGTTCAAAAGACTTGAACTACTCTCGTTCTCAAAGGATTTTAAATGAAAACGCATCATTTAAAAAGTCTTTGAATATACCTTGGTTCAACACATGTTCAATGCCACAAGGCTTTCTAATCCCTTAATGAAATGTAATAATTTTTTTTTGTTTCAGGATCAAAGGACTCAAACATAATGGCAACTGGAAATTAATTGTTTTATTATTGAAAGAATGTTAGTTGAACAGTAGGTATTCTTTAAAACTTGTAATTAAAGCTGTGATGAAGCCTTTGGAAAGATTAATCTAAATATACAGTTCTACCCAAATTGAAAAGTGCTGATTCCCTTAATGTATTGATAGGGATTATATGCAGAGCACAGTTTCAAGGGAAGTTCGTTCACAGAAAGTCTGCTACTCTGCCAAAACAATTATTCCAGGCACATCTGAATTTGTTGCTGTACCATTTAATGCAAAGCCATTTCCTGAGTAAATATTGTAAATCAATTCTAGTACTACCAATCCAGCTGAAATGTTTTGGTTTTTTTGTGCGTGTGTGATTATTTATTCTTTTAAAACTGGGACAGTCTGGAAAAAGTTAAAGAACCGCTTTCGGTCAAATATACTATTACATTCAATTTTGAAAATGAATTCCTTTTTTAACACTGCCAGCCTTCATATTAAGAATATATTAATTCGGAATAGCCCAAAGCAAAAATTCAACAAACTATTTAGATCCAAATTAGGATGTTTTGTGAGAATTGGCGATAATTATATTGTGAAAATTGACTGTAGCTGAAGCTGAAAGACTTAAAAAAAAAAAAAAAAAACACTTCAAATCATGACCCCATATTTTCTCTAATGTACAAGTAATTAGAAGCAATAGCATAGAACATCTTATAATAAGTATGCATATGTAACACCCGGGTGGGGCACTCGTTCTTTTCGATCAGGGTGGGATCAGTCAGAATACCAGAAGGAAATGAACAATATGCAGGGCAATAAATATAATTTTATTAAATACAGGTGTTTAACTAGATTTAACAAAACAAGTCTTGAATACATAGTCACGGCATGGGGTTTTCACTGTTCAATAAAAACAATATATGGTTAATTATAATTAAAAACAAAGTGCAGTGCTGCTTGAGACAATCGCAGAGACGGGGCTTACTAAATCAACAACAAAACCAATACTTTAAAAACTCCCCGTTTCCAGCGCTCCTCTAAAACCCCAATGCCTTTAAAATACTAATTTCTAAAACAGTTAAAAACACACATACATGAAGGGAGACAGGAAGCACAGCAGGAGCCTCTCTTTAAATGTCAGCGGCTGTTTCTTTCATTTTTCTCCCAACACACCACTGAACACAAACAAGTCAAATTCCTTCTTTAAATCAAATGTGACAAACCAAAACATGAATATATTACAATAACAAAATCAATCGTGCCTGAATAAAGTGAGGTGGGTCACCCCGTTACATACAGTTCTACATTTACAACTTTTGTATTTAATACAATTAGGCTATTATGCTCTTGAAGCTCTACAGAAGCTTCAAGTCACAGGACATCAAAGGTCTTTAGGAGCCATGTCAGCCAACAGGACACCTTTTCAGCCTCCAAAATGACTAGATTAAATAATGAAGATAATTAAACTTTTATGTTTCAGGTAACATTCTAAACCAAAAGCAATAATTTTCTACATTTCTCTTAAATAGCTTGTTGGTGTTGTGAGGTATAAGGGAGGGGGTTAAAATCCTTCCCTGCTAAAACTTGAGAGAATGCACATTTGGGTCTAATTATTTAATTGCTTAATTGTTTAGTAATCCCCTGCACTTGGTGGTAGTTGTAAATTAGAGCCAGGTGCAGGGTATTTAAGAGAGACAGGCAGTTTGCTCGGGGTTGCTGGGTGCTGGGAGGCAGAAATTGGGGTCTGCCTTCAAGCAGCCAAGGTAAAGTGCTGTGTTAAAACTGTCTGAGTTTTGCGTTTGAGTTACAGGTAAACAGCTTAGCTGTCCTGGTTGAGTTAGGTTCCAGACTGTATAGTTAGTGCTCCAAGAAAGAGCTAGGTGTTTGTTTGTTTTGTTTAATTTATTTGATTGGTGTTTATTAAAAGTGCGCGTCAGCGCTAAATCAATTCCATTTCTGTGTCCTGGGTCTATCTTAAAGGGGCAACAAACATGAAAAGTGGAAGAATCTTTCACAGTGTGCAAGCATAACCCTGCTTGATATGTGTCCATTGTGATGCATCCCTATAGAAAGTAAAGGATGGCAACAGATCGACGTTCTTAAACTTCACCATTACATTATGCCCTATTCAGTAATCACTGCATCAGTAATTGTTTATAACAGTATCCTTTAAACCATGTCAGCCTTGTTTCATCCATTGCTTTCAAAGCTGCAGTCACAGTACTGTGTCTCTGTCTTCAGCCAGTCTGCAGACTAGTTATAATACTGTTTGTATCAAAACAACATTTCAATTGGCTGCTAACCCACAATTCCAAGATTTTTAGCAAAATTGTCCGTCAGCTGTATCTAACACAGATCAGTGCACTTAAACTTCAGCGTGAGATTATGCTCTGTACATGATACAATTTAAGTAGTCCATTGACTAATTATAGGAAACGCAACGAGCTGTATTGGTGATTATTTGTGATGATTGAACCATGTTTTCTTTGGAAGCCATTATAGTTGCTATTATTATTATTATTATTATTATTATTATTATTATGTACAGTATGTGTTATGCTCTGTTGAATTGTATAAATCATGCAGTGTTCTAACTTAACGTGTTTTATACTGCCATAAAGCCACTGCTTCATTGTACAGGTTTGGATAAAATGAGTCACTAAGCAAGTATAATATCCATGGAATATTTTTAACTGGGTCTAGAAATGAATAAAAATGCTGTACAATTTGTCCTTAGTTCAGTCGGTAGACTCAAGTGAAATAATGTAATTCACTAAAATATCCGAAGCTCACCATTGCTTGGACGATTATAATAATAACCTGAACTGCCAGGCAGTTTTACGACTCCCAAGCCCCAGTGTCAGTACCCGTTTAAGTGTGTTTAGTTCTCAGTGTGCCAAGTTTAAAATCAGCAACTTCAACTGTTCCACAGAAGAACATTTTTTAAGTTTTTTTTTTCAAAAATTCGCCAGGCAGCCGTCTTGTTTAACGTGAGTTTCTTAAAAGTCAGTTGTATTGTTACATTATCAGGGATGATGCTTGTGAAGTTTCGAGTTAGTCAAATAAATGTTAACTGAGGCAGTTTTAAATTTCAGTCGTAAACATACACCTGGCAGCCATCTTGTTTTATAAAAATAACCATTTTGACATATTTCTATTCCATTGTTACTGGGACAATAACTACCATGTTTGGAGTTTGTTGGACAAACGGTGTTCAAACAGCAGCAGTTTGTTGTTAGAGGCGTGTTTCAATAAGATTTGTGGCAGCCATTTTGACATAAAAATTTATCACCACAACTTCTGCGTCGCAAACTTGATGCAGGTTTAAAGTTTTGGGAAGAAAATAATAATAATAAAAAAAAAAACTTTAACAATAACAATAGGCTTCCCAGCCTTTAGCTTGGAAGCCTAACTAGAAGTTACAAGCAACCTAACAGCTTCCAAGGCATTCTTGTTCCTACCTGTGTTCCATAGTAGCCATGACCCTACCTGCATTCTCTAAGCAGTTATAAGCCACTTTTGCATTTGACCTTAAGGTGAGGTCAAAGGTCATGGTCAAGGCAATTTTTGAATAGAGTGTTTATGGGTTCCGATATCTGTTCCATAGTAACTATTACCTTATCTGCACTTTCTAAGGAGTTACAAGTTAGTTTTACATTTGACCTTAAGGAGAGGTCAGAGGTCACGGTCAAGGCATTTTTTGAATAGAGTATACATGGGCTCCATATCTGTTCCATAGTTATCTGTGAGGAATGTTGTAATAGTTTTTATGTTAGAATTTATTATAATATGTTATTTTCTGTTACAAATTAAACAAAGAAGCTGGGAGTGGTATTTTGGGTTTTTGAGTTCAGGACAGTAAGGAAATGTGATAGTCCATACTCATATTGTTAGAATATTTGGAATGTACGGTACTTTCAATGGGGAGATATTGAGCACAGAGTTTTAGTGGGGTATCTTGGAATGCAGGGTCTGTCTCAATAAATTGCAGATTGGCTAAAGAGAGGGCAAATATGACCATTTATGGGCATTTGCAAAAGGTGGTTCTCTGTTCTGTTCTTCTTGGTTGCATGGGGGGATGGTAGAATCTCAGAGATAACAAGATGCAAAGGAATGTTTGTGAGGCTTGGCAAATTGCCACGTACCCAGATATAGTGAGGAGGAGTCATAAATGACATCATTAAAAGTGTGTGTTTTGGAATCTACAGAACTGAAATGAATGTATTGTCATTTACTCAGTTCTATCAGTCTCACTGCAGCCCAGAGTGACACGACTCTGTTCAATACAATTGTCTCTTCTACACTATACCAATAAACACATATGTGACACCACTAATATTGTTTTGCAAGTTCATTTTTGAATAGAGCATATATGGGTTCCTACATGTGTATGCTATAGTAACTATGACATTGTCTAAACTCTCAGAGGAGTTCTAAACAAGTTTTTGCATTTGAACTTTAGCAAGGTAATATGTGCAAATACTTGCAATTTGACCATAGGTGAAATTTGATTGGCTCATGGCAGCCATGTTTTTTTTTTTTTATGTAGCGAGTTGCTTTGGTAAAAATTGATTGACAATCTTGCCAAGGCTGTGTATGCAAAGTTTCACTTAAATCTGCATAAAGGTTTCAGAGAAAAAGACGTTTGAATATTTTTGACAAAAATCCAATATGGCTGTGGAACCATGTGACCAATCGACTTGTGTTGAACAAATCTAAATACAGGCCATAAGGGTAGTATGTTCCCCAAGTTTCCCATCGGTACCATAAGAGGTTTTGGAGAAGATTTTGTTAAATTGACCAATATTCGTGAAAAACCCAATATGTCTGCCCAACCATTTGATCTATGACTTTCACTTCAATCAGCAAAACCGTTTCAAAGAAGAAGACGTTTTAATATTTTTGAAAAATCCAATATGGCTGCGGGACCATGTGACCAATCGACTTCTCTTGAGCAAACGTAAATCTAGGCCACGAGTTGCTCTATTGCACCTAGTTTCACATCACTGCGATAAGCTGTTTCAGAGAAGAAGATTTTTTTAAATTGTCCAATATTCTTGAGAAATCCAATATAGCCACCACACCATGTGGCCTATGTTCTTTATTTTTACTCTGACACAACTTGTCTTAGGTGCCTACCACCCTACCAAGTTTCATGAGTTTTCATGCAATGGTGTTGATTTTACAGACATATGAAAATTTGGCTTGGAAAATCCAATATGGCTGCCAAATCGTGTGACCAATCAACTTCATTATTTTGTTGACATTCATTTTCCATAGGCCTTTACTACTGTATGAAGTTTCATCAGTCTACCACATTGTACCATAGAGAAACACTGCAATACAGTATATGCAAATTGACCATAGCTGAAATTTGACTGGCTCTTGACGGCCATGGGTTTTTTTTTGTTTGTTTTTTTGAGATTTTAGAGGTTTTTGAAAAAAGAGAAAGAAAAAAATATAAAAATCCTAACAGAATCAATAGACTTACCAGACATTCTGGCTAGGATGCCTAATAATTAAAAAAATACAGGGGCAGCTGTAAAAAAAAAAAAAAAAAAAAAAAAAAGTTTGAAGCTAAATGACGCAACGTTTGAAATTTTAATCAAATATACATTTTTGGGCTTAACAGCTAATGTTTAACAGCTATATTGCTTTTTAAGAAATCAAAGCATAGCTCATTTCTCTGAAGTAAATTTTCTAGGTTATTAAGCCCTATGTAGCTGCTGAATGATGCTTAAGTGTATATAGCTGATTAAGACATTTGTTTGGGTATTTTAGTAGCATAAACATGAAAATAAATTGTCAGTATATTATTGAGACAATTATTACCCAAACTGATGATTCTGTTTCTCATTTGTGTGCCTAATATCAGCAGAACGGCTTGCTTTTAGTTTGAGGCAGGCCCGATTTCCAGAAATGGTGTTTGTTTTTATAGATATTCATTTATTAAGAACACTAAGGGCCCCATTTTTAAGCGAGTGCAAAGTTTGCTCCCATTTGCTGAAAAAAATAAAAACATTTTAAAGATTGTAAAACTAGTAAGAAACAACTCAAAAGAATAATGTAATTGCTCCAGCAGGGAGCAATAGTGCCTCTGGTGTTGTGCCAGAAGTTGCTGGGTCTGATGGCCTTGGCTTCATCAGCTCTACTGCTGGGGTTACTCCCTATGCGGCCGCTACAAGGGTGGCTCAATGCCTTCTGGCTACACTCCAAACGTAACAGACACTGTCGGCTGACTGTTTTTCGTATATGCTGGGAAACCATGCGCTGGTGGAGGCAGACCTCTCACATGTGCGAAGGTGCAGTCTGGGCAGACAGAGGAGTCCACAGGCCCTGGACAGGATATAAACCTGTATATAAACACGCTGAAACTATGAGCTGTTCTCCTTGTTCTACAGCACTTCCTTCCACTGCTCCAAGGGAGACATGTCCTTGTCCGTAAGGACAACATGTCGATAGTGGCGTATGTCAACTGCTAGGTTACATCACATAGCCTTCAAATTGTTAACCTGGGTACAACGGAACCTGTTATCCCTCCGGGCTGTTCATCTCCCTGGAGTGGCGCATTGGGTGATGGACCTCCTCTCCAAGGAGGGTTCCCACCCATCAGAATGGCGACTCCACCCTCAGGTGGTAGAGCACACGTGAGAACGTTTTGGGAAAGCCAGGGCAGATCTATTTGCCACGGCAGAGACGACACACTGCCCCCTATGGTGCTCCCTCCACTGCTGCGGTGGTCCAATAGGTGTCGATGCTGTAGCCCACGAGTGGCCCAGGATGCTCTTGTGCGCATTCCCGCCAATGCCGTTTCTCACGGCCTTCCTAGAGAAGGTCTGGAGAGAGAAGGCTGCAGTTCTCCTTGTGGCCCCCAGATGACCCAGGAGAATCTGTTTTTTAAGGCCAGCCCTGGGAGATCCCACTACTCATGGATCTCCTCACTCAGACGAGAGGCACTGGCACTCAGAACTGTGTCCCCATGAACTCTTTTCCTTGCGACCCATTTTCTCAAAGGTGCCCGGCGGTTGCTAACTCCTAGAAAGGACATCCTGCCTGAGTGGAGTTTAGATGTGGTACTGGAGGCTCTCACTAATGCCTAGTTTGAGCCTATGCATTCTGTAGTTGAAGTATCTCTCTATGAAGACAGCCTCCTTGTTAGCTATCACCTCCACAAAGCGAGTCAGTGAGCTACAGGCTGTGTTGGTGCACAGCTCCTGTATGCATGTTTGGGACGATGGAAACAGGGTGTTTTTACAAACCACGCTTTCCTAACTAAGATGTTTATGGTTTTCAACTTCAATCAGTCAATGGAACTAGAGGCTTTCCATCCCCCTCTGATTTCTTCGGTGGAGAATCGGCGACTAAACTCCCTCTACCCGGTTCAGGTATTGAGATGTTATGTTAGCAGAACTAGAGATCTGCGTCAGTCTGATCAGCTCTTCGCTGTCATGGTGTAAAGATACTGGGTCAAGACCTCTCAAAGCAGTGGCTGTCTCACTGGATTGTGGACACAGTTTTGACTGCATATACTATTGCCAGCCTACCCCCACCTGGGCAGGTGGCTGTGCGCTCTACCCTAGGAGTGGCTACGTCATCGGCCCTCTTTAGAGAAGCCTCATTGACCGATATATCTACAGCGGCATACATTCACCAGGTTCTACTGATTTAATGTGGTAGATCCCTCTATGCCCTTATTAGTCACATGGGGCCTTGAGGTTGCACACTTCTACCACAAACTCTAGTTCTGCGTGAGTGAGACGTCTCTCGTCTGTTGTCTCTGCTCACACTCCCTCCGACAGCTTTGGTATATTTTTTCTCAAAAGTATTTGTTGGTGGTTGTCTTCGAATTAAAAGGGAACGTTACGGATGTAACCCTGGTTCCCTGAAGGAGAAGACGAATACCAAACCTTGCAAGGTTGCATCGGTTGTTTCCATGGGTTCAATGTAAAAGAAGACGTGAGCTCCGTGGAGTGACTCTTTGTTCCCTCGGGAGACGAGACCGAGGATGTCACTCCTCGCAGGGGCCTATCGGCAATTCTGTCTTAAAGTGCTCAATGAATGGTCTTCTCTTTCGGGTAATTAGGGATACAGCCATAACATCTACCAATAAATAAATACAGGGAAAAAGTAAAGAGCTATCTGAAGACCTTAGGCAGAAAATTGTAAGATTTCCAAGCATTTGAGTATTCCAATTTCAACTATTGTTTCTATTATCAAGAAGTACAAGATTCATGGTACTGCCACAACTCTCCCTTGATCTGGAAGAAAGAAGTAGCAGAATTGTGAGGAAGGTTAATAACAATCTGAGATTGACAGCCAAAGATATTCAGAGTGAATTGTCTGCAAGTGGCACTGGGGTTTCCATTTCAATCACAGGTTGAGTGTTGCATGGTGAAGGGCTCAATGGTCGCCGGTCAAGGAAAAAGACACTCTTAGGAAAACGTCACAAGGGCAATCGCTTAGAGTTTGGAAAACAGCATTTGAATGATGGATATGAGCTCTGGCCAAAGGTTGTGTAAAGTAATGAAACACAAATCGAGCTACTGGCCACGCTGATAGCACCGTGTAACAAATTTTTTTTTTTTTTTTTTTGGTTCCTGGGTAGTAAGTGTTATTTCCTAATTGCTTATGCCACAAAAGTATAGAAAATGGCTATTATTTCCCACAAACTTTGCTTTTGTGACCAGGACAGTGATATTTTGAAATTTACCTATTTTCCAGAACATTCCAGATAGATTCAGTGCTGAGTAAACTTGGAGTAACCTCTAGAACTTTCCAGAACTTTCCAGTAATATAAATAGTAGTATAAATACAGGGTCCTTAAGCCCACCAGTTCAGTTTATTTCCAGCTGCCTAAGTGGATACATATCTGCATTTTTCTGAGTTGGCATCAAGAGGCTGCAAGCATCCAGCAGAAGCATTTTGCTATGTCTGCGGCCAATTTATCAAGACAAGAGCGAAAATGTACTCCGTCGAAGCATCTGCTAAGATGTGTGAGGCCTACAAGACATATTTCGGCATGCCTGTCGGGGATCAAGACAAACCCTGGGCACCTCATTTCACCTGCGAGCACTGCAAAAAAATCTCTGGAACGTTTGTTAGACAATTGTTGCTCGGAATTTTATTTTATAAAATTTGTTAATTTTTAAAATTGTAAAAGTTTTTAATTTTAAAATGTTTTACAATTTTCAATGTTATTGAAAAATATATCATATATGAAAAATGTTGCGAGAATCTCTTACACATTAGTCATGGGTGAAATAAATGTATTTTTGTAGGATGGTACAGAGGGGAAAAGAAAGCCATGAAGTTCGCTATCCCAAGAATTTGGCAGGAACCCACTGACCACTCAAGCAACTGCTACTTCTGCATGGTGGACCCTTCCAAACATCGGACTGGCAAGAATGCACCTGCTATCACGTATCCGGACCTTCCTTCATCCATCGCCCCGGTGCCACACTGCCATGAGCTCCCCATACCCACTCCTCCGGAGAGAGAGCAGCCGTCTTTAGAAGAGAGCAGCAAGTCAGAGAGCGAGGAAGACGTTGTAGATCCAGATGATAATTTCAGAGGTGGAGCTGAGGAGAGAAACCCATACTACCCCAACGACTTGATTAGAGATCTTGGTCTCACCAAGTCCAGTGCCGAGCTTTTGACGTCTAGGCTCAAGCAATGGAACTCGTTGGATGAAAGTGTGCAAGTCACAGATCAGAGGAAGCATCACCAACCTTTTTCCAGCTTCTTCACCCATCAAGATGGGCTCTGCTTCTGCCACAATGTGACCAGTCTGTTCGAGGCAATCGGAATCGCCTGTAACCAGAATGAGTGGCGCCTCTTCATTGACAGCTCAACCAGGAGCATCAAAGCCGTGCTGCTCCATAATGGTAACAAGTACCCGTCTCTTCCCCTGGCTCACTCGGTGCACCTCAAAGAGGATTACAGCAGCATTAAGACCTTGCTGGACGCCTTGAAGTATGATGAGTACGGCTGGGAGGTCATAGGAGACTTCAAAATGGTGGCATTCCTGATGGGTCTCCAAGGCGGTTTTACCAAGTTTCCCTGCTATCTTTGCCTTTGGGACAGCAGGGACACCAAGGCGCACTACCACAGGCGGGACTGGCCACAGCGGACAGAGTTCTCTGTGGGGAGGAACAACATCAAATGGGAGCCACTTGTGGACCCCCGGAAGGTGCTGATGCCACCACTGCACATCAAATTGGGCCTTATGAAACAATTTGTCAGAGCTCTAGATAAGGAGTCGGCAGCCTTCAAGTACCTTCAAGACTTCTTCCCTAAGCTGTCTGAGGCAAAGGTCAAAGCCGGTGTCTTCGTCGGACCACAGATAAAGAAGATCCTGGAGTGCAATGAATTCCTCAAGAAGCTCACTAGTAAGGAGAAAGCGGCTTGGAACAGCTTTGTCACAGTGGTTCGGGGCTTCCTGGGCAATCACAAGGCCGAAAACTATGTGGAGCTGGTTGAGACTCTGGTGAAGAATTACGGCACAATGGGCTGTAGAATGTCCCTCAAAGTCCATATCCTTGATGCTCATCTTGATAAATTCAAGGAGAACATGGGACCGTACTCGGAGGAGCAAGGCGAGCACTTCCACCAGGATATACTTGACTTTGAACGCCGCTACCAAGGACAGTATAATGAGAACATGATGGGAGACTACATTTGGAGGCTGATTCGTGAAAGTGATTTACAGTATAATCGGAAATCTCAAAAAACTACTCTCTTCTAAATCTTTTGTAGTCATTTTTGTATTACTTTAGTATAAATACATGTTAATTTGGATTCATATGTTGTTTTTCTGACTTTATGTGAACGAAAAGACACAAATTCACTCATTTTCCCATTGGAAATAGGTCAATTTCAAAATATCACTGTCCTGGTCACAAAAGCAAAGTTCGTGGGGAATAATAGCCATTTTCTATACTTTTGAGGCATAAGCAATTAGGAAAAAACACTTACTACCATGGAACAAAACTTGTGTTACATAATGTAGTCGTTACCTTTGAAGAAAGTCTGGTGAGGCGCACAAAGAAAAGAACACCATACCTGCTGTCAAGCAAGGAGGAGATAATATCCTTCTGTGGGGCTGTTTTTCCTCTAATTGCACAGGAGATTTTGTTTCAATACCTTGTAAAATGGATTCCATAGAATACCAAAAGATAATGCCAATCATCTGAAACCCTCCACTACAAAACTTGGTTTAAAGTGCAACTGGATGTTCCAACATGACAACAATCCAAAGCACGGTGAACAGGATGGCTTTGCAGGGGTGACGTCAGAGCAGAAGAAAGACGAAGAACAACAAAGGTATGGCGGTGAATCTGTGACGCTACGGCATCCAGAGTTTTATTGTAAATAAAAATAAATCACAAACAAAAAGATTTAAACAAAACACACAAAACAAAGGGTGCGTTGGCCAAACAAACAGACAAACAAAACGGACGTGGATGAACCCAACAAACAAGTATCGTGCTGGAGCTTCCAGCATGCTGTAGCAATTGCTATTGTACTCTCCTTCCATTCTCCACTCACAAACACACAACCCCGAGTGAGTGAAAACATGCTGCTTTTATGCAGCTGTACCAAGACTCAATTGCTAATCAATCATTTAATTGGAGTCGTGGTACAACTGCAGGTATATTAATAAATGTGCAATTCCCCGTGCTCACATATTATTTTACCTGCATGTGAAGGGCTGTGCAATCCTTGTGCCTAAATACAAATATACATTTTAAACACATGATTGTAACCCATATTTATAATCTGTGTATAAACACCAACATTAATGCACTACATACAACATAAAACACTGATAAACATAAAGGGGCAGGACACTCCGCCACAAGCACACATCAAATTCTACTTCAGAATGGTTAAAGAAGAATAAAATCAAGGTTCTGCAATGGCCCAGTCAAAGTCATACTCTAGATCCAACTGAGAATCTTTGTTAAGAGTTGAAGAAGACTGTGTACAAGAGAAGTCCTTGAATGAACTGGAACAGTTCTGTGTTGAAGAAGGGTCAAAAATTTATAAAGAATCATGCCAAACTCTGTCTGACAAATATCCTAATCGTTTAAAAGAGGTTATTATTGTTAAAGGTGCCTCAACTAGCTATTAATTTCATTGTCCTTGTCAGGATATGAATACTTTTAAATTAGCATTTTTGGAGTTTTTTTTGCAAAAAAAATTGCTGAAATAAATAATTGCCTTGCATCTATTTATTATACCTTTTTTTCCTCATCCATAAAAGCAAAACTTTTGCTACATAATATATAATAACAAAAAGAAACACAAAAATGCAAAATGAAGAAATAAGATTCAAAATAAAAGAGTGATTTAGATTAAGTTTGTTTTCAGTGTTTAAAAGTACTTTTCTTTTGGAACTTTTCTTAAAAAGAGATAATAGTGGGGGGCCGCTGTGCCTTTTGCAGCTGTACAGGTGGACCTTGGGGAAAACACTCTGGGAACCCCTGCCTATATTTTTAAGTCCAACCTGCTTGACCTTCATAGAGGCCACTACAGTTCTAGTTGTGAGACTTGACGCCTCTCAGTCCAAGAAGGTCTTAGCATATAATACAATTTAGGGAGCCATCATTATGCAGGAAGTTTGAAATGCTCTTTTAAATGTACTCTAAATAAACATTACGAAGGTTTTACGAGATATATGTAATCACCTTCACAGCAGGAATAGCTGCACCCTAGAAATTCACAAGCGTTTGCCAGAGTCACATTGGGCTAATGGTACTGGGGTCATTACTTGATTAAACCTGCCATCGTAAAAGACACATACTGCACTCCCATTAGCCAGACATTTCCTTAAAAAAAAACAGGAAAACATTTCCTTAAAAAAAAACGGGATTCCTTAGGTAATAAAAAACTGATGCAGGTAGGGAGAACTCTCTGGGATAAACTTGTATTTTGTTACACTCTGCCTTCAGGCTTAAAACTCAAGATTTACTGCTTTCTCAATTTTACTGCCATACCTAGTGATTAAATGTTGGGTTTTTAGCTGCACACCTGTATTACTTCCACTATGAAACATCCAACAGACTTTCTCTGTAACTCCTACAGAAGGGAATAGAAACATGTTTTAAATTCAGCACACTGTAAACGTTCTGGATCGGGGCGTCCATCTGGCAATATTCACATTGGAAAACACACACTCACACAGAAACACCTTGACACACACACACACGCTCACTCGCTCACTCAAACACGCATGCACATGCAGACGCACACTCACAAGAAAGATTAACAGTGATTGTTTGCAGCATACTGTAGTTGAAGATATTAAAATATAGAAAGGTGTGTTGATGTTTTCCTACAGTATCTGGTAGTACAGTATCTTACAGTTACTTGTTTAATTGAAAAAATGGGTGTGACATGTCTTGACCCCAAAGACACTGTGGGGATGAAATGCCCTAGGAAGAGCAACAGTAACAGACTTCCTGAAGTTAAGGAATGCAAACAGCTAGCTTTCTTTAGCTATGTAGCAGTATCATGGTGCCAGATTTAATTTAGCTAGAACATGAAATCACAGCTATGATTTATGGAACTATTTCACTAGCTGTAACCTCTGTGTGTATTTTCTTTATTAAGAACACAAACTATGGCAACCACATAAGAAACCATAGAGCAGATCTCATCATGTGAAGATGACACTTCAGCTGAAAAAGAAAAATGCTGCCTGACATGTTTTATTGCAGGTAGATAATACATTTAAAATAGTTGCCCACATCTTGAACTGTCATTGTTGTGTTTTATTAGCCTTTTGGCCTTCTAGCCTTAACACTGCAAGACTTACAACTTTGTTTCTCTTTTTTACTATCAAACATTGAGTGGGCTGGTTCGATTCAATCCACACCTGTTCCCAACCTGTGAATGGTACTTAATTTGCTTAATTTCTTTATTAACTCAAGAACAGACTTTAAACAAATATAAACACGTTTCATCAAGATGAAGCCCGCAAGTGATTTCTATCATTTTAACTTTGGACTGCTAGGTCTTCCTCATTGTCTTCTTCTCTAAAGTTGAAATGATTAAATACAGTTCTGGACTTTGTCTGAGAGAGTGCGGTCAGTCTTTTGTGAATGTATTCGTTTTGGGGGGACGGTTGATGCACCTCACCAATTGTTGATGAGCTCTACACCTTTTTATGATTTATCAATAACAAGACAATAATCCAAAAGTTACATAAACGCATACAAATACAAATGAATGGTACAGGTGCACAAGCCTCAGAGAATAGAGAGAAAAAAAGCTATTAATGCAAAGTTATTTTTATTTGTAAATGGAATGTTCAGGACAAGGTGCAAGTGCAGTTAAGTGGAAATAAGTGCAAACATTTCAGTCACAAGCATGACTATCTCCCCTCTAAAAACAATAGGGGGGAAATGAATGAACATATAAAGAGGTTCAATTGTTTACAAAATCTACACAAACCGTTTTAAAAGGGCCAGTCATTCTGTTATTTGCTGTATCAATTTAAAAGTCAGTTGATAATTGACAGCTTTGAATGTGTATCTGTGATGAGTCAAAGGGATTTCGGTCTGTGATTCAGCCTCCCGACAGTAGATGGCATCAAACCAACTTGGGACTTCCCTTACCAAGATCTCGTGACCATGGCAAAAGTCATCTTTTTGAGGGGCGGCGCCTTGGTGAGGGGCGGAAGTACGAGTATGTAAATTCCAGCCACTGGAGTCAAGTGAAGGATAAGGACACTTGTCAGTTGGGGATTGGTGTTCCACTGACTACAGAGGCGGGACATTACATACTAAAGGGAACGTACTACTGTGTTCGGGGTTGGTCCAAAAGTAAAATAGATGGAGTAACGGGTGGAGGGAGAGGCTAGTTTGGTGCAGCGGGATTTTTTGAAAACACTAACATTTATTTTGTCTTTTTTTGTTTATGTTTTTTAGTTTAATTCTCAAACTGAACGCAGTAGGGATTCAAGGAAACACGTGTACGTGGATTAGGGAGTGGTTAACATTTAGAAAACAGAAAGTACTGATTAGAGGAAAAACCTCAGAATGGAGTGTGGTAACCAGCGGTGTACCACAGGGATCAGTATTAGGTCCTCTGCTATTCCTAATCTACATTAATGATTTAGATTCTGGTATAGTAAGCAAACTTGTTAAATTTGCAGACGACACAAAAGTAGGAGGAGTGGCAAACACTGTTGTAGCAGCAAAGGTCATTCAAAATGATCTAGACAAGATTCAGAACTGGGCAGACACATGGCAAATGACATTTAATAGAGAAAAGTGTAAGGTACTGCACGCAGGAAATAAAAATGTACATTATAAATATCATATGGGAGATATTGAAATTGGAGAAGCAATCTATAAAAAAGACCTAGGAGTTTTTGTTGACTCAGAAATGTCTTCATCTAGACAATGTGGGGAAGCTATAAAAAAGGCTAACAAGATGCTCGGATACATTGTGAAAAGTGTTGAATTTAAATCAAGGGAAGTAATGTTAAAACTGTACAATGCACTAGTAAGACCTCATCTTGAATATTGTGTTCAGTTCTGGTCACCTCGCTATAAAAAAGATATTGCTGCTCTAGAAAGAGTGCAAAGAAGAGCGACCAGAATTATTCCGGGCTTAAAAGGCATGTCATATGCAGACAGGCTAAAAGAATTGAATCTGTTCAGTCTTGAACAAAGATGACTACGTGGCGACCTAATTCAAGCACTCAAAATTCTAAAAGGTATTGACAGTGTCGACCCAAGGGACTTTTTCAGCCTGAAAAAAGAAACAAGGACCAGGGGTCACAAATGGAGATTAGACAAAGGGACATTCAGAACAGAAAATAGGAGACACTTTTTTACACAGAGAATTGTGAGGGTCTGGAATCAACTCCCCAGTAATGTTGTTGAAGCTGACACCCTAGGGTCCTTCAAGAAGTTGCTTGATGAGATTCTGGGATCAATAAGCTACTAACAACCAAAAGAGCAAGATGGGCCGAATGGTCTCCTCTCGTTTGTAAACTTTCTTATGTTCTTATGTTCTTATGTATGGTTCGCCACGAAGACGATTAAAGACGAGTTCTCACGGTCTGTTTTGGATTTCACCCCTGCACTCCTTCCCTCACACCATTTTGTTTTCTTTTGTTATTTAATTATTTTGTTGTGTATAGATAATAAAAAATTAATTATTTTATTTCTGTACACATAAATTACTGTCTGGACATTCCATTTAATACACTCTCGCCTCACAGTACCCTAAAGACTTCTGTTGCTCCTCCTTTTTCAATCAATCAACCAATCAATCAATCAATCTATTTTTGTATAACGGCTTTAACGAGGGTCGACCACAAAGTGCTTTACATGAAGAAAAAATCAAAACAAAAATAAATAAACTAATAACATAGTTACAAGTATTTGAAATAAATAAAACAGTCAAATAATGCTAAAAATTAAACATAGTAACATATGCCATATAGAGATGAGAGAATATCATTTTTGGAAATTCCAAATCTGTTCAAACTACGTTATGTTTTGTATGAGGAGTTTAATGCGCACCCAACTAATCCTGAATCCAAATCATCTCAAGAACAAGCAAACGGTATTTCATAGCAGTTTTGGCACCACCTGCCGTTACCTTGGTATCTTAAACCCAAGACTGACAATACAGTAATTACATTTTAAATACTGTATAGGAAAATAAACAATTACAGCAGAAACTAACTAGCATCTCCTTCTATCAGACCTAAAATCAAATTAATGTTGAAGAATGTATGTGTATATACTTTCCTAACTACTGTACTACTGTACTGTGCTAGCATGTGCTGCATTTAAAAATAATATGAAATTGATCTATTGCAGTGGTGGGTGGTTTTTCTTGTTACTTGAGAAAATTGAGTTTTTTAGGAAGTAAGCTTGATTATATTTGAAAATAAAGGTTAAAAAATATTTTACATTTTCTTCAGTGGTTGATATTGCAATTTTTCAAATACTGTGTTAGTAAAATATTTTTTGACAAGTCTGTGTTTAAGATGGCCTGCATTCGAAAGTTACTCTTTCATTCTTGTTGTCCTCCTTAGACATATGTATCATTGTCTAATAGTTTAGTTTATTATATATGTTTTAAATGTATAGTCATTTGTAATTCAGAATTAATGCAGTTAAGGAAGCAGTTCATATAAAATGCATAGTAATGTCAGCAAACCATTTCATTGTGAAGGTCTGACTATGACAGATTTAAAGTTATATTTTCAATTTGCAAAATTGACCTCCATTCATAAATATAGGACTAACACATATGTTCACAAACATGATAGTCAAACTACTTTTTTTGCTAGTGAGAACTTCTTTTGGGTTTCGGCAATATAAAATGATAAATCCTGAATCTCATCAATCGAGTAACAATGAAATAATTGTCCCAAAGCATCTCATTAATCTCCTGTTGTCCAATCCTATCCTGCCTTTCTTATGTAAACGATTCATTTGAAGATGATGCATTTGGTGAGTTGAGAAGAAGGCTGCTGGAAACCCTAGGGTGGCACTGCAGTCCCCATTGCATCTCTCCATTCAGTGGCTTGTGTTAAACATCACAGCTTTGACAGTCAAATCAGGACCAAATAATCTGACTTCTGCGCTGCCTGGCTCACTTCCTCTGTTAAACAACCTTAATGAGTCCCTGAGGTTTCAGCTCTCTTCCAGCGCAGCCTCCACCTAGAAAAAGGCTTAAAGTAATGATCTAGAGGAAGTGATGTTAAAACATAGGGTCATGACATATCACTTCTGCAAGGCGACACAAAGAGAACGTTCTCATATTTTTTTTTTTCATCATGGATTGACATGTATTCAAGGAGAAGGGATTCATTGAGTGATGAAAACTGTACAGAGCAAAGCTGTCAGACTTTTGTGACAGTCTTCTATCAGTCTTTAAAATGAATACTGTACTTGTTTTTTCTATTAGCATCTTCTTCTGCCCATCAGCTAGTGCATTGGGGAACTGTGGATATTCAGAAGTTCTTCAAAAGTGTGTGCCGGCATTGATAAACTAGCATCTGCGCTTTCGGGTCCACTTGTAGGTATATGAAAACAAGTCATGTAAGGTCTGCGGACATCTTTTAATGTCTTTAAATGCTCTCCACTAACCACCCTCCCCCCGGGCCTCTGAGCCAGAACAGATAGACGGTCAGGCTGCAGAGTTTTCTACAAAATTCAAGCAACACAAGTATCAAAGTTGTATAAGCAAAGTTGTATAATTCTTGGATGAAAGAAGCAAAAACCCTACACATGAAACACATTGAAGGGTATCATGTGTAGAATCAGACAACCCTTGCTTATATTTTGTTCAGTTTTATTCCCAGGCTGTACAAATTAAAAATATCAAAACAATCGTGGTGATCTTGAAAAATATATGACCGCAAAATATATAACAGAGGAGACATCAAAAGGTAAAGCCATTTGTGTATTTGTTGTAAACACTGTTGTGTAACTCTTTAAAAGTAGAATGTTCTACTAAGGCTGAACATCTGCATTCTCGGTCTCACTTTCTTTAGACATGACGTCAACATATTATGACATTTGTTCTTTTCTTAAAATAAAACCAATGGCTGCTCAACAAGCCTGAAGCCTTTTAAAAATACATTGTCCTCCTACAGAGGATATTGGGTCACCACAGACACTACTCATTTGGGCACCAAATCAGTAGCCAAACAAAATGAAAACAGCTAACTGACGCTGTAGTATTTTTGTAACAGTCCTTGTATCCCACTGACTCGTACCCACATGCTGACATCACATAGCCAAAACAGAAGTGACTCACAGGATACTCTTCCTCCAAGGATGTTTACACTGTGTTGCAGGGACTAGGAAAGATACGATTACATCATTCGTTAGGTTCTCTTTCACAACTCCGTCATTCAGGGGTCCGTACTAATGTGTGCAATGCTCCTACTCGTCAAATCTCAAACACTAACAACTCGGTTCAGCTCAGCCCAACCCAATTCCATTCAACTGAGCTGTCAAGAAGAATTCGGTTTGAAGGAAGATTTCAGCTTTTGAATTTTAACACAAAACCACCAAAAGCCAGACTGACCTTTACTGGTGAACTAGCTGGGTTTCAACAGCTTGTTTTTTTACAAAATCCACATACTTGCTGTCACTTCAGAAAAAAACAGCAATTCTCATGAGTTTCTTGAGAGGTATCTCCAGTCAAGAGCCCTGCTGTTCACACAGTCTAAAGGCTTGTATTGATGTCAAGCTGTCATCACTGCACACCTGCCAACTCTTTTCAATCCAGCTGCCATGATAGTAATTCACTGTCACACTGCTTTATTCCTCCTCTCTAACTGTGTTTCCATGGTAAAAAGTAACCCTACTCCAATAGCAGCAGGAGATGGCATACTCTTTCCCACAAACTGAACGCACTGCTTTATTCCCTGTTCTCTAGCTCTGTTGAAATTGGCAGTTCAGGGTTTCCATGGTAAAAAGTAACCCTCCTCCAACAGCAGCAGGAAATGGCATACACTTTCCCACAAATTCAACCATTTAAAAAAATTCCTTTGGTTGGCAATTCTTTTAATTTCTTTCTCTGAAAAATAAATGCATGTTGTCATTACTCTAGGTTCTCTCTGTAGCACTTACTGTAATGTGTATTTTTATATTTCTCTTTAGATAAATCACAATGTAAAATGAAAAGCATGACCCACCTTAATATGCAATACATAATACATTAATGACTAATTAAGGTTCCTTTCCATTCGCAACTGCTTCCTTAATACAAAAGTACAGTATGAATAAATGGGGTATGCTTGAATTATCTACACAAAGGCAGATCTGAATAATGAATTAATCGTAATACTTACACAATATAAATTGTAATAGAGCTGTGTGTCAAAGAGGACCTACAGCACGACTCACTACAGCAGAATGATGTGGGTTTGTCACATGACGGCCGGAGTGGGTGGCGTCAGACCAGAAGCAGGAAAAATAAACAAAGAGAGAGGTGGAGTTCGGGGAAGCTGAGCGAATGGCTTCGCTCAGCATTTAATTAATAAACAGAACAGAACAAACAAAACGGACTAAACAAAACAAAGAATGGACAAACAGACAAACACGGTGAGCTTCTATCTAACGATTACTTTTGTTATTATTTCTACCTCCGTCTCCTGTCCCGTTCTCCACTCACCGAACACCCAACCGCGAGTATGTGAAAACGTGCTTCTATATATACTGTTGTGCTGGGATTCAAATACCAATTAATTATTCACTTGAATCCCAGCATGTGAATTAATTATGTGCAACCTCGTGCTCACCTTTTAACTACTTTAAATGTATGTGAAGTGATGTACAATCCCGTGCCTAAATACAAATATACATTTTAAACACTCATGTTACAGACCCGTTTATATCCCGTGTACCAATGACTCTACACCAACATTTAACAAACCACACGCAACATAACAGAAAATATACACAGGGGTGGGAACTTTGTCACATATCCCCCCCCCCATGCAAAGCACACATGGCCTCAATGGCCACCTCCCCCCTTAAAAGCCCAAAAGTCCCACACAAAGTCCTGGGCCAGGACCAGAGGCTATAAGGGGCCCACAGGTTGTAAGGCTGTCAGCAGCAATGCTGACGGCAGGGTGGCATACTCCTGCCAGGGTAGTCCCAGCAGCAGAAAGGCTGCTTGGGGGGTGGTCTCCTGACCTCCCCCCTTCTTCAGAGCCGGCAGCTCCCCTGGGTAGGGCTCTGACCACAGTACTTCCAGCAGCGAAGAAACTGCAGTGGGAGCAGGTCTCCTGACCTCCCCCCCGATCTCCGGCAGCGAAACTGCTGCAGTGGGAGCAGGTCTTCTGACCTCCCCCACGATCTCCAGCAGCGAAACTGCTGCTGGGGTTGGTGGTCTCCAGACCTCCTCCCCCTTCTTTGTGGCCGGCAGCTCCCCTTGGTGGGGTTCCGGCCACAGTACTTCCTGCTGCGATGCGGAGCAACAGGCAGCCCCCAGTGATGCTGAGCGGCGGGTAACCCCAGGCGATGCAGAGGCATCCTTGGGCGAAGCGTGGCAGGCATCCTTGGGCGAAGCATGGCAGGCATCCTTGGGCGAAGCGAGGCAGGCATCCTTGGGCGAAGCGAGGCAGGCATAAGAACATAAGAACATAAGAACATAAGAAAGTTTACAAACGAGAGGAGGCCATTCGGCCCATCTTGCTCGTTTGGTTGTTAGTAGCTTATTGATCCCAAAATCTCATCAAGCAGCTTCTTGAAGGATCCCAGGGTGTCAGCTTCAACAACATTACTGGGGAGTTGATTCCAGACCCTCACAATTCTCTGTGTAAAAAAGTGTCTCCTATTTTCTGTTCTGAATGCCCCTTTTTCTAAACTCCATTTGTGACCCCTGGTCCTTGTTTCTTTTTTCAGGCTGAAAAAGTCCCTTGCGTCGACACTGTCAATACCTTTTAGAATTTTGAATGCTTGAATTAGGTCGCCACGTAGTCTTCTTTGTTCAAGACTGAACAGATTCAATTCTTTTAGCCTGTCTGCATATGACATGCCTTTTAAGCCCGGAATAATTCTGGTCGCTCTTCTTTGCACTCTTTCTAGAGCAGCAATATCTTTTTTATAGCGAGGTGACCAGAACTGAACACAATATTCAAGATGAGGTCTTACAAGTGCATTGTACAGTTTTAACATTACTTCCCTTGATTTAAATTCAACACTTTTCACAATGTATCCGAGTATCTTGTTAGCCTTTTTTATAGCTTCCCCACATTGCCTAGATGAAGACATTTCTGAGTCAACAAAAACTCCTAGGTCTTTTTCATAGATTCCTTCTCCAATTTCAATATCTCCCATATGATATTTATAATGTACATTTTTATTTCCTGCGTGCAGTACCTTACACTTTTCTTTATTAAATGTCATTTGCCATGTGTCTGCCCAGTTCTGAATCTTGTCTAGATCATTTTGAATGACCTTTGCTGCTGCAACAGTGTTTGCCACTCCTCCTACTTTTGTGTCGTCTGCAAATTTAACAAGTTTGCTTACTATACCAGAATCTAAATCATTAATGTAGATTAGGAATAGCAGAGGACCTAACACTGATCCCTGTGGTACACCGCTGGTTACCACACTCCATTCTGAGGTTTTTCCTCTAATCAGTACTTTCTGTTTTCTACATGTTAACCACTCCCTAATCCATGTACATGTGTTTCCTTGAATCCCAACTGCGTTCAGTTTGAGAATTAATCTTTTGTGCGGGACTTTGTCAAAAGCTTTCTGGAAATCTAAATAAACCATGTCATATGCTTTGCAATTATCCATTATCGATGTTGCATCCTCAAAAAAATCAAGCAAGTTAGTTAGGCACGATCTCCCTTTCCTAAAACCATGTTGACTGTCTCCCAGTACCCTGTTACCATATAGGTAATTTTCCATTTTGGATCTTATTATAGTTTCCATAAGTTTGCATATAATAGAAGTCAGGCTTACTGGTCTGTAGTTACCTGGTTCAGTTTTGTTTCCCTTTTTGTGGATCGGTATTACGTTTGCAATTTTCCAGTCTGTCGGTACCACCCCTGTGTCAAGAGACTGCTGCATGATCTTGGTTAGCGGTTTGTAAATTACTTCTTTCATTTCTTTGAGTACTACTGGGAGGATCTCATCCGGCCCAGGGGATTTGTTTATTTTAAGAGCTCCTAGTCCCTTTAACACTTCTGCCTCAGTTATGCTAAAGTTATTTAAAACTGGATAGGAACTGGATGACATGTGGGGCATGTTGTCTGTATCTTCCTTTGTAAAAACTTGTGAAAAGTAATCATTTAACATATTTGCTATTTTTTTTTTCTTCCTCTACGATTTTGCCATTTGTATCTCTTAAACATTTAATCTCCTCTTTGAATGTTCTCTTGCTGTTGTAATATTGGAAAAACATTTTGGAATTGGTTTTAGCTCCCTTAGCAATGTTCATTTCTATTTCTCTCTTGGCCTTTCTAACTTCCTTTTTGACTTGCATTTGCAGTTCTGTGTACTCTTTCTGTGTACTTTCTTTTTGGTCCTTTTTTAATGCTCTGTAAAGTGCCTTTTTTCGCTGAATATTTTTTTTAATTGATCTATTAAACCATTTTGGCAATTTAGTTTTACATTTAGATTTGTCTACTTTAGGGATGTAATTGTTTTGCGCCTCTAGTACTACGTTTTTGAAGAACAACCATCCTTCTTCTGTGGGTGTTTTCTCTATTTTACTCCAATCTACTTCTGTTAGTCTCTGTTTCATGCCTTCATAGTTTGCTTTTCTAAAATTGTAAACCTTAGCTTTAGTCTTTACTTTTGAGGATTTAAAAAACACTTCAAATGAGACCATGTTGTGGTCTGAGTTTGCCAGTGGTTCTCTGACCTCTGTTTTAGTTATTCTATCTTCGTTATTTGAAAAGACTAAATCAAGGCATGCCTCCCCTCTAGTGGGTGCCTTCACAAATTGTGTTAGGAAGCAGTCATTTGTCATTTCCACCATTTCTATTTCATCCTTCGCGCTACCCACCGGGTTTTCCCATTTTATTTGGGGGAAGTTGAAATCCCCCATTAGTATGGCTTCTCCTTTGCTACACACATTTCTAATGTCATTGTATAACAGATTATTGTGCTCACCGTCTGAATCTGGCGGTCTATAGCATGCTCCTATTATTATGCCTTTTGAATTTTTGTCTGTTATTCTGACCCATATTGATTCGGTTTTATTTTCTTTGTCCAGGTTTAACACCTGGGCTTCAAGACTGTTTCTTATGTATAGCGCTACCCCTCCTCCTCGTCTGTCCTGCCTGTCTTTCCTATACAGTGTATACCCACAAATATTATATTCGTCCCCATCACTCTCAGATAACCACGTTTCTGTAACACCTATCACATCATAGTTACCTGTTAGTGCAGTAGCTTCAAGTTCTAGAATTTTGTTTCATCCTTGGGCGAAGCGAGGCAGGCATCCTTGGGCGCAGCGAGGCAGGCATCCTTGGGCGCAGCGAGGCAGGCATCCTTGGGCGCAGCGAGGCAGGCATCCTTGGGCGCAGCGAGGCAGGGAGTTAGGACAAGCTGATGTGCTGGCCCTCTTCATAGCAGCTGCAGCCGGGCCATTTTCCCCTGTGCTCCCCTCAGCAGACTATGTAGTGACTGCTGGGGCATGCCAGCATCAAGTCCTGATACTCTTTCTTGTACAGGGAGAGTCAGCTCCTGCTCCTCTCCCCGTGATGGTGATGGAGGCAGAGGCAGCTCCAGCTCCTCTCCTCATGAGGGTGGGGGAAGTGATACCAGCAGGCATTCATCCTCTGCTGGTGGGGAAAGTGATACCAGCAGGCATTCATCCTCTGCTGGTGGACAGGGACCCAGCAGGCATTTACCCTCTGCTGGTGGACAGGGACCCAGCAGGCATTCACCCTCTGCTGGTGGACTCACCTCCTGCGGGTGAAAGAAGGCGAGAGCGCGCCTGCTGCTCTGCGCGTGCCCAGTAGTATCAAGCAGAGATGAGAGCGGCGTGTAGTCTACCCTTGTTACAGGGGACTAGTGCTGCTCTCCCTCACTTGCAGGGGACTGGTGTGGCTCTGGAGACAGTGGTGGGACCTCTCCATCTGGCGCTGGAGATGGCTCCTCTCCCTCTGGAGGCAACACCAGCAGGCATTCTTCCCCTGCTGGTGGAGACTTGGACGGTGGACACTCTGCCTTCCTCTTCCCCCTTCTCTGCCTCCTCCTCACCTTCCTCTCCTGGGCCTCCAGGCGCTCTGGCTGCTGGCGTGGAACCTGCCCCCCTTCTGTATCCGGGAGAGGGCAGTCAGCCACTCCATGCCCGTAGCGCTTGCACAGGAGGCACTATCGTCCCTGGCTCTCCCAAGCCTCCACAAATGCGTCCAGGTCTTTGTCCCGAATTTCCCTGGATGCAGTCATCTCAAACCAGAGCACCTCGTCTGGCTGATGGGGAGGTTGATGCTTGTTGCTTTTTTTTTGCACACACAAACACCTCTCCTGGTCTGACGCTTGGAGGCGCTGTTAAATCCCACGATGGCCGGAGTGGGTGGCGTCAGACCAGAAGCAGGAAAATAAACAAAGAGAGAGGTGGAGTTCGGGGAAGCTGAGTGAATGGTTTCGCTCAGCATTTAATTAATAAACAGAACAGACAGAAAATAACGGTTTGAACAATACAAAAACAGGACACGGCACATTCACCAAAATAAATAGATAAACAAAACGGACTAAAAAAAACAAAGAATGGACAAACAAACAAACAGGGAGAGCTTCTATCTAACGATTACTTTTGTTATTATTTCTACCTCCGTCTCCTGTCCCGTTCTCCACTCACCGAACACCCAACCGCGAGTATGTGAAAACGTGCTTCTATATATACTGTTGTGCTGGGATTCAATTACTAATTAATTATTCACTTGAATCCCAGCTCGTGAATTAATTATGTGCAACCCCGTGCTCACATTTTAACTACTTTAAATGTACGTGAAGTGATGTACAATTCCGTGCCTAAATACAAATATACATTTTAAACACTCGTGTTACAGACCCTTTTATATCCTGTGTACCAATGAGTATACACCAACATTTAACAAACCACATGCAACATAACAGAAAATATACACAGGGGTGGGCACTTTGTCACAGGGTATATTTGAATATATGCTTACTGCTAATTTAAGTTCTGACTTTGACAAAATACAATCTAGAACCTATTTTTCATGAATATTTATACACTTAAAAAAAGAGTATACACTTAAGAGTATACACTTAAGCATTTAAGTGTACAGTAAATGATAACGAATGCACACTGACTCATGTTGACAAAATACCCCTTATAATGGAGACTGGGATAGAACACTACTCCAGGGTACTGTGTGAAGTCTCATTTGAATTTATTATGTTTTTTAGGCGTACTCTTTGTTCATAATTCAATGCTGCACATTTGTGTCCCTGAATTCCTGCTTCAAGAAGTCACATGAAGGAACTCATTTAGTACCAGAAAAAAGGATGTTCCTAGGTCTGCACTTAATATTCTCAATTTCTGTGCATTCATTGCTTTAATATCGATTTCCAGGTTGCTTCTGCTTCATAGCAGGCACAGGTAAGGCTAGGAGGTCCAGTGGTTATAGGAAAGGGCTGCTAACAGGAGATCCCAGTTCTAATCCCTGCTCAGCCACTGACTTACTGTGTGTGGCCTGGGTAGATTGGCTATTCTGATGAAATAATGTATAAAATGCTTATAATAGGAAAGTATCAATTTAACGATACACATGAAATTCATTAAAATGAAGACAGCTCACATGAATATGATGAATGTCTTCAGCATGTGTTTACAAGACAGAACAAGCTTTCATTCTCCAAGTAATCTTGCAAATTTATATTTAATAATGCCAGCTTGTGCTATACAAACTATTTTCTTTTCTTGCTAAGTACATTTTACTGACTGACGTTTCCAGTTTGTGCAGATCTCGCCGGACTCCAGTGTAAGCACCTATGGCTCAAACTCTGACAGGTACTCCCGGAGAAGGCATTAGTTGGGTCCCTAACCAGTTAAAGAAAATGTCCTGGTGCAGCTGCAAATTCCCAGCGTGCCGACCCTGCTTGAAAAGGGAGCAGTTTGCAATAACTGTCTTGTCCGTGTTCCCACAACATTTAGTTTCAGTCGAATTCAATGAGAACTGTGCTTCCCATTTAACTTCCCATCTGTTCTGATTTCACAATGAAACTCCTTGAATTCTTCAAGCTCTCCATCACAGATGTGCCATGTGTAGATATACTGAGGCAAAAATCCTGTCATCCTTATAATGTAACACACATGCATCAAAAAATCAATAACCATAGCTGTATGAAATCACATCAACATGCGTGAAAAGAGTACATTCTAAAAGGGTTCAATATTTACAAGGTGTTATCATGCACATTATATAGCCCTATTTCTTAACGCTGTTACTTTATAAGTTATTTCATGCTCTTTGCTGTACTTCTCAAGCCTCAGTGCTTATGTGACAATCAAGCAGCATTTGCTGGACCAGCACACATGAGCGATAGTAATGTGTTGACATTAAATAACGGTGTGTTCCTAAATTCTGTGTTAGGCCAAGAAAAAGAACATTATAATGTGAATATTTAAATACAAGGTGAATATTTAAATAGCACAATCTAAGAACATAAAAAGTTGCAGATGAGAGAAAGACATTCTGCCCACCAATGCTTCCACTCTTCTAAGCTTATTTTCACTCAATTGCCAACTGTTTGGTGCTCTTGGTCACTGTGTTATGCATAAAATATTGGTTAGAGTTAACTTGGAGGAACTCTTCCCTCTGGGAAGGGAGAGGGTATAGTAGAACTCTGTGGTGCATTAATCGTGCACGACTTTAAACCGCTAATTAAGGTACATTAGGTAACAATGCAACAGGTATTCAGAAAGGCTCCAAGAAAAAAAAACACTGTGAACCAGTATCAGGTACTGTGGCAAAGTGGTGTATTGTATACAGGTGCAGGGGTGATGCAGTGCGTGAAAGAAGAAGACAGAGATAACTGTAATCCAGTTTTAGAAATGTTTTATTTTGTATTTCCAGGTCTGGTGACTAAACAATAGTGTACAGCCCGGGGTATATAACAAGGACAGACATATAATAAACAATATCTAATAATAAACAATATCCGCCCCACAATAATACAAACCCGGTCACCAGTCCTGGGTGCATGTCAGGCCAGCCCATCCAAAGAACTCTCTTCTTGCTGCTTAGCGCCCTCACGGGTCGGGAGAGAGATTTACAGCCAGGATTCATTGTATTTCTGTCACAGTTACCTAGCAACAACTCTTCAACAATTATGCTGTTAAAAAATAAGGAAACAAGCCTGTACCAGTAACTACTGTGAAATTCAAAGGACAGAAGTACATCAAGTTCAAAAGATGGCAGTATAAATATGGGCAGGTACAAACTAAAGCTTTTTCTGATAAATTTGAATTGATACTTGAAGCTTGAATTGCTAAAGGAGGAACAGTAATCCCCTTTAATTTTAGAAGCAGATTGCTCCTTCCCTGGTGTGGAAGTTGTTGTTTGCGAATACTTGACTTCTTCAAGAAAAAAAAAAAATTGTTAGTAATCACAGATAAAAGGCCACCTGCTGTTGTTTCTGCTCTTAGTTACTAACAGAAAAACAACATACAAGCAGCTAGAGGGGAGGGAAGTTCTGTGCAGTGACTGACACATCCAATGAATCTTTCCATGATTAAGGAAGATCGAGTAAATGAATAACACTTATTGCAAGGTTCATGGGGTCCTTGGGTCTTTTTGGAATTTTTCTTTTGTAGATTCTATTGCTATGCCTTTTTGTTCTTCATTCTTTTAGACAGAAAAAAGGTATGTTTGTGGCTTTAAGTGTTTGTTCTTATTGTTAAAAAAAATTGTAAAAACTTTAATTAATGAAGGAAAAACATTGTGTGTACCATAACATTAAGACTTTATTGGGAGCCTCAACATTTTCACTAGGACCGCCAAAATGTCCACTGGGTCCTGGACCCTCAAAGGGAAAACGTTTTGGAGAGCCTGTATTGGGAAAGGATTCACAAACAATTGAAACATGCAACAAAGAGCAATGGCCAGGCCACCTTGCCTTCCAAGGCACACAAGGGGCAAATGCTGTGTTTTGTTTTTCATTTATAAAGTACTTCCCAGGTAGAACTGCCTCTAAAGAAGAGTTGAAAAACAGCCTTTTTTCTATTAAAACTTCCTCAAGGAAGCAGATCAAAAGAAACGACGATGTTTCTCATATAAGGCCTTTCTTAGAGACTACCTTGGAGGGTCCCTTTAATTGCAAACTTCCACCTCCCTCTCATTTATCCTAACCGAAACCTAAGCACAAACCCAAATCCAAACCCTAAACTTCCACCTCCATAACACAAACCCTAACTTTTACCTCATTAACGCAAACCCTAACTTTCACCTCCCTAACCCAAACCCTAAACTTCCACCTCCCTAACTCAAATCCTAAACTTCCACCTCCCTAACTCAAATCCTAAACTTCCACCTCCCTAACTCAAATCCTGAACTTCCACCTCCCTAACCCTAACTGCTACCTTCCTAACCCAAACCCTAAACTTCCACCTCCATAACTCAAATCCTAAACTTTCATCTCCATAACCCTAACTTCCACCTTCCTAACCCAAACCCTAAACTTCCACCTCCATAACCCAAACCCTAAACTTCCACCTCCCTAACCCAAACCCTAAACTTTCACCTCCCTAACCCAAACCCTAAACTTCCACCTTCCTAACCCAAACCCTAAACTTCCACCTCCATAACACAAACCCTAACTTCCACCTCATTAACCCAAACCCTAACTTTCACCTCCCTAACCCAAACCCTAAACTTCCACCTCCCTAACTCAAATCCTAAACTTTCACCTCACTAACCCAAATCCTAAACTTCCATGTCCATAACCCTAACTTCCACTTTCCTAACCCAAACCCTAAACTTCCACCTCCCTAACTTCCACCTTCCTAACCCAAACCCTAAACTTCCATCTCCCTAACCCTAACTTCCACCTCCCTAACCCTAAACCTAACATTAACATTAAACCTCTTAACCCTAGCCATAGCCATAACCCCCCTAACTTCCACTTTCCTAACCCAAACCCTAAACTTCCATCTCCCTAACCCTAACTTCCACCTCCCTAACCCTAAACCTAACATTAACATTAAACCTCTTAACCCTAGCCATAGCCATAACCCCAAACTTCCAGTACCCTCTCCCTAACCCCTACACCCTATCCCTACCCCCTAAACCGTATCCCAAACCCAAACTTCCACCACCCTAACCCAAATCCTAACCCCTAAACCCAATCCCTAACCCAAACTTCCACCTTCCAAACCCTAACCCCTAAACCCAATCCTTAATCCAAACTTCCACCTCCCTAACCATAAGCCCTACACCCTATCCCTAACCCAAACTTCCACCTCTTTTGTTTGAGTCTATGCATATTTTAGTTGTGTAAAGGAAATAAGTACAGTACATCCAGCAGGATATGGAGGTAAATACTTTTTGGCGTGTTTCATTTGTCCATACACTACAGCAGTAATTAATTTCTAACTGGTCCTGTACAGTATTATTGTTCAGCCAACACCTGCCCTGCTGTAGGAGACGCTGCACTGTGTTCTGATATTGAGTATTTATGAGCTTTGTCCAGGTGTTCAGCTTGAATTTTGGTATCAGAGCTTTAGTTTCTTGCACTGCAATTTAGGGTTACCATGTTTGCAGAGTGAAACACTTTTACTTTCTTCAATTCACTGAAGCCACATCAACTCTGAATTAGTCACAATAACAGCATATAATAATACAATAATACAGTAACTTAAAAAAATTAACATCGGGTGTGTGTAGGCATATTGCAGATGATAACAACTACGGATTGTCTTTACATTGTCATCTCATAACATGTAAATGTACAAAAAGCCAGATTAAAAAAACAGATCAGCTATTACCATTTAAACATGATAAACACAGAATCAAAATGAGTAAACAAATAATCCACAATATTTTTTATTTTATTTTTGATAACACAAAGCAACGTGACGAAGGTCCGCACTCATAAGAGAAACAAATTAACTCCAAAAAGTCATTTTCATTATTTATTCTTGATTTCACAGCTTCATTTTTTGAAGAACAAACAGATTAAAATTCAAATCCATAAGGAAAGTCACAAACATGTTTCAGCCAAAAAGTTTTCATCAGTGTGTATACAGATAATTACAATTAAGTAAAGTGTTGGTTCATGGGCACACAACACAAATTATCAATTTGTGCCACACCTGGTATATCACAGATATTTGTTCATCAATTATAGCTTAGATTCTAAAACTGTTATCTCAGTGTAATTTACATACAAAATAAACCATGCCTCAATTGAATTACAAACATCTATTAATTATCCAGCATCAGTCCTTCAAATACCCTGTAAATCAGTTATATAGACAGATTAATAAACCAATTTCCTAACCTGTTATTTAAATTAGTAATCAAGCTTAAATAAAAGCCTTCATTCCTAAAACAAACATTAGGTATAGCTCATAAAAAAGGTACCAAGTCTAATTCTTCATTTAATCCATTAGGTACAACAGTATTGAAGTTAAAAATTAATTGCCACCCCTCCTGTTTTGACTTACTTGTTCTATTCCAATACACCTTAAAGTATCACTGTCATGGTTTTCTTCCAAAAAAATGTTTCGGCACTTTTTTTCAAAAATGGGCAAATCACTGGCAGATATCCATACACCTAGAATTAAAAACAAAAACAGCAGACATATTGGAATTTATCGCAATAAACATGACCGACAAGATTTATGTAAATGTTGACCTTTTGGGAAACCAAAGTATACATGAGATATTGAATGAATCTGAACCAGACACCAATGATTAATTAAAGTAGTGAAAAAAAAGCTGTTCCTTTTCCCTAAACCACGATGTTTCCCTATCCCATTTTGAAAATAGTTTAAAAAATATTTCTTAAACTTTCAGCTTTTCACAAAAGATTTGGGTCCCTCTTAAGAGAGACTTTGGGGTTAAAATGATGTTTTGTTACCCTTGCTCCTGCTGTCCGTTCTTCGGCCTGCCTGGCTGCTGTCGCCGGACCCACCCCCTTCACAGCTGTGTGATCTGATGCTGAACATTTATAAATTAATCTCAACAGTTCCTGCCATACCTTTTAAATGTGTCCAGGTATGGTGGTATCATGTCATCTGCTGTGCCCACATAGTTTTAAATTGTTTCTTGACACTGGCCCAGTAGTTCTATACATTACCAAGATGTAAATTGCAGTGTCAGTTTGATAGGTAACCGGGTATTCCATGCAAATAACATCTTTCTCGCCACTGTGAAGCTGTAGCACAAATCTGGTATGGATACCTCCTGTTACTACCCCAGATAACAAAGGATGATTTAAAAAAATCAGCCAGGGCATCCTCCGCTCACCGCGCACCAGAGACCCCTGTGGTCTGGCCGGGCGCCTGCGGGCTTGCCTGTAAGCTGCCGGAGCTGAGTTGTCCTCCGATGCTGTAGCTGTGGGAGGCTACACGGTGAGCCTGCAGTGTGCAAAGATGCGGGCGGCTGATCGCATACACTTCGGAGGACAACGTGTTTTCGTCTTCGCCCCTCCCGAGGCAGCTCAGGGGTGGTAGCGGTGAGCTGAGTTAAACAAAATAATTGGACATGAATAAATTGGAGAGAAAATAATAAACAAAATAATGATACTTGGCAATGACTACATTTATTAAAAAATACATTAAAAAATTAAATGTAGTAAATAAACCAAGAATTACAAGAAGTGCAATGAATCAAACTGCACTTTCAATGGCAATGTTCAATTCAACATCTGAAATTATTTTTTAATTAATGCTTTTTTTATGTTTTAAGGGACTATTTTTTCTATGGTCATGCAGAGAACATAAGAACATAAGAAAGTTTACAAACGAGAGGAGGCCATTCGGCCCATCTTGCTCGTTTGGTTGTTAGTAGCTTATTGATCCCAGAATCTCATCAAGCAGCTTCTTGAAGGATCCCAGGGTGTCAGCTTCAACAACATTACTGGGGAGTTGATTCCAGACTCTCACAATTCTCTGTGTAAAAAAGTGCCTCCTATTGTCTGTTCTAAATGCCCCTTTGTCTAATCTCCATTTGTGACCCCTGGTCCTTGTTTCTTTTTTCAGGCTGAAAAAGTCCCTTGGGTCGACACTGTCAATACCTTTTAGGATTTTGAATGCTTGAATTAGGTCGCCACTTAGTCTTCTTTGTTCAAGACTGAACAGATTCAATTCTTTTAGCCTGTCTGCATATGACATGCCTTTTAAACCCGGAATAAATCTGGTTGCTCTTCTTTGCACTCTTTCTAGAGCAGCAATATCTTTTTTATAGCGAGGTGACCAGAACTGAACACAATATTCAAGATGAGGTCTTACTAGTGCATTGTACAGTTTTAACATTACTTCCCTTGATTTAAATTCAACACTTTTCACAATGTATCCGAGCATCTTGTTAGCCTTTTTTATAGCTTCCCCACATTGTCTAGATGAAGACATTTCTGAGTCAACAAAAACTCCTAGGTCTTTTTTATAGATTCCTTCTTCAATTTCAGTATCTCCCATATGATATTTATAATGCACATTTTTATTTCCTGCTTGCAGTACCTTACACTTTTCTCTATTAAATGTCATTTGCCATGTGTTTGCCCAGTTCTGAATCTTGTCTAGATCATTTTGAATGACCTTTGCTGCTACAACAGTGTTTGCCACTCCTCCTACTTTTGTGTCGTCTGCAACACAAGGTGGAAGGATATTTAATAAAAATTACTCTTTTGTTAATTAAAACAATTACTTTTTTTGTTGTTGTTGTTGTTGTTGTAATGTTGGCATTTTATAAGTGCAATAAGGCACTTCAGGGTGTGGGTTATACTCTAAAATCCACACGCCCTGGGCAATTAAAGCCACTCGGCTTCACCTCGTGACTTATAACACACCTGGGGCGTGTGGATATTAGAGTGTATAACACATCCTGTTGTGCCTTATTGCTTACAGAACACAACCTAATAAATTACCTTGCTGAGCTCCCCGATGCAGCTTTGCACTTAAAAACAATTTTACTGTTTCTGACGGGACAAAAAAATGAAGGCTGCTTTTGCTCTATTTGCTTTCAAACTATGTGTAGAACGTTTGCTTCTGAGTGGTGTTACCTGTATAGTTTGTTTTGATTATGTGAAGCATCTTGTGTAAAATGTTTGCTTCTGAGTGGTTCGTTTAGATTATGTGAAGCATCTCTTTGTTTATTTGACATTTTTCCTATCTAAAGCAATTGAAAGGAGCAGCGTATCATTCTACCACCAAGTAATAAAGTGGAATAGTTGTATGCTTTATGTAAGTTTAAAGTGAAGCACATTCAAATATAAAATAAACCAAAAACAAAATCTATTTATTGCCATTGCTATTCAATATAGACTATTAATAAATACATGTTTGGGGGGGGGGGGTGACTTTTTTGTAAAGCAAACGTTTAAACAGCAAAAAATGATGATACATCAAGGGTAACCGCGAAACTTCGATATTAGAATGAGATTCGTACATTTGCATACAAAAGTACTTTGAAATGCACACTCGTAATGAAACTACTGCAGCAGGGATGAAACAAAGTTACGGGAGTGAAAATGACTTTAATACATCGTGGGCCGGTCTACGAAGTCACAAAAACCGATGAAGAGTCAAGATACGAAATTAAAATCAATGATACATAGAGCCCATTATCTTCAAATTAATGTGCACATCTTCTGAAGCAATTCACATATTCCCAAGCTGCCATCTTGGCTCCAGGTCAAAGGTAAAGGTAAAAAAAAAACTTCACTTAGCATACCCAGGTTCCCCCTAGTGCAGCCTGAACAAGCTGCATTGCCAGAAGTGTTTTCTGTCAAGACAGATCCCAGACCAAACCTGCTGATCCAGTGTGCATGTGTTTAACATACATTCATATATATATATATATATATATATATATATATATATATATATATATATATATATATATATATATATATATATATATATATATGGTGTGTGTGTGTGTGTGTGTGTGTGTGTGTGTGTGTGTGTGTATGGTGTATATATATATATATATATATATATATATATATTATATATTTTTTTTTTTTTTTTTTTTTTTTTTTATGTTGATCATGAAAGCGAGTTGGAACAGCCCAGCTGTGCTTTCGTAACCTTTGGTTGCCACAGCAGTCCAAATATTTTTGACACACTGTCTGAAACAGTGTGCTGGATCCTTCTGAATATGCATACTAACTTTCGTGTTTCCACAAGTTACAAGACTTTCAGCCTGCTGTCTGGAGGAAGGGCGGTCTGTCTAGCCACAGATTCCCTGAGGATTCATTTCCCCTCCTAACCTTGATTAGGTTTGTTTTGTTTTTCTTCTCCCGAGTGCTATCGGACGACGCTGGCTCCAAAGTGAGCGAGCATAGATGGGCCAAATGACTTTTCCTCCTTCTGAAAATTCTTATTTTCTTCTGGGTGATTTTCTCCTTATAGACTCAGCCCCAGCCAAAGCCATACAACACTCAAAGAAACCTTCTCTTCATTAGATTGTGTAAAAGTGCATCTTATATCATGAGTCTTGCCAGTTCCATGTAGTTAGCGCAGTATAATACAATGTAAATCCAATAGTTTGCATCCAGAACTGTGAGCTTCCATGTATTAATGAGCAGCCCCAGCCTTGAAAAACAGGGTGTAATACTCATACCAGAACCCTTTAAAAGCTTTCATTCCCTGCTAACAGTAGGCAATACTGTGAAATCAACACATTTCTTACACTAAATCATTCTCATTATAGAAGCCCCATTGAACAGATGCTATTGTTTAGAAAACTGCACTTGGATGTACAATGTGTCTCTCACCAAGGATGAAATACAAACCAGAACACTGTCAAGCCAAGAAGTTGAGCCTACTCTCATTGGCCAAGGACTTTGCTACCATAGTCTGGAGCTTCCAGGGAGTCATACAGCAGGATGTCTTTAGGGTGTTCAGTGCCCATTCTAGTGAAAGGTTCTGGGTGTTCCAACAGCCATTCAACTGCCTGCTTTAACTTCCACTTCGCAGTCTCCATTCCGCCTATATTTTACAAAACTCTGAGCGCTGAGGTTACCAGTCATGTCAAAAAAATAGCCCATCGAGACAAGTGGTCAATTAAAGGAGAGCACTATCAAAATAGGGTAAGGTGCACCTGGCATGTGAACCCACCTGTAGCAAGAAACCTTATAAAATATATAAAACCTTCAAGCAATAACATGTTCAATAAAAGGGCTGGAATTCTGGTATTTCTATGAACAGGTACACTTCTCCAGCTAATAATCTTAACTCATTCTATCTATAGCATAACCATAGCCAAAGTGATACATAACAGATTAAATGAAACAGTACTAAATAACTTATTGTAATAAAGGTCTATACAATTTATTGTATTGAGACATGCACCTCCACTGGGTCTGCTAGGCCCAGTTAGCCTAATCATCATTTTACTTCATACAGAAAACATAAAAAAAAAAAAAAAGATCAAGTTTTTTTTTTTAATGCACTTCAATAACTTTTGTTTGAATGTTTTTATCTCAACAATTCTTTTTTTTTATTATGCTTTTTGACCAGATATCTGTTCAAGATGAATCCTTGACCAAATATCTCTTCAAGATGAATCCTTGACCAGATCTCTCTTCAATATGAATCCTTGACTAGATAGCTGTTCAAGATTAATCCTTGACTAAATATCTCAAGATGAATCCTTGACCAAATATTTCTTCAAGCTGAAACATGACCAGACATCTGTTCGATATAAATCCTAGTTTCAAGGTGACCTAAAGGAAGTCACGTTTCAAGCATCTGCTTATAAGGCTTACCAAGATATTAATATTATCGATCACAATATAAGCTATGACTGGTTCCATTAAGCAGTACACTACAAATCAATGATTGGGACAATCAGTTGACTAGGGGCACTTTTTTGGGCTGTATCACTCATAGGGAATACCTTTTAGACATTCATATAGTAAGAATAGCTTGTTGTGCATAAACTTTTTTCTTCACAAGGCTAAAGTCTTGAGCAGTCTTCAATCAGTTGATAGTGGTACTTGTAATTACATGTTAGCTGAAATAAAAACAAGCAGCTACAAAGAAATATATGTTTATCTCTAGCTGCAGACCCATTTCCTGAGAAACTATTACTTTTGTTGATTGATGTTGTTGTTGTTGTTGTAGTTGTTGTTGTTAATTTTAATGTTATTTAAATTATACGTCTAGTTTACCAAAGTCACTTCCATGTAGATCAACTGACCAACATCCACTCAATAGGGAATATCACTGTGACATCACAGCTTATCACTCAGCCCCCATTTACAACCATGGTATTATGTACGTCAGTAAATATGTAAAGAAAATAAACTATAAAATACACAGGTGTAGCACACTCTACAAGCATTCATAGAGTACCTCACTTATTTACACTATACAGGGGTGGAAATAAGACTCCCATTGCACAGCAGTTTGATCAGTGGAGTCAGAGAGAACTCTGTTTGTATCCAGCCCCAAAATGCAATGCTTAATTTCAAACAAAGTGAAGGTGAATTTTGTTAACTTTGCACACAAGAGAGAGTAGCAAAGTGTCTTATTAAGAAACAATTCAGCTAAGATATGGGAAGCAGTGAAAATTGTACTAAAATATGCCATAAAAATAATCAGTTATTAATTCAAATTACATCAAGTGTCAAACCTTTTAAAAACTAGAGAGTAGGAAAACTGTGTGTGGTCTGAACTCTGAACCCCACTGTGTGTGGTCTGAACTCTGAACCCCATTGCGCGTGGTCTGAACTCTGAACCCCATTGCGCGTGGTCTGAACTCTGAACCCCATTGCGCGTGGTCTGAACTCTGAACCCCATTGCGCGTGGTCTGAACTCTGAACCCCATTGCGTGTGGTCTGAACTCTGAACCCCACTGCGCGTGGTCTGAACTCTGAACCCCACTGCGCGTGGTCTGAACTCTGAACCCCATTGCGCGTGGTCTGAACTCTGAACCCCACTGCGTGTGGTCTGAACTCTGAACCCCATTGCGCGTGGTCTGAACTCTGAACCCCATTGTGTGTGGTCTGAACTCTGAACCCCATTGTGTGTGGTCTGAACTCTGAACCCCATTGAACTCTGAACCCCATTGCGCGTGGTCTGAACTCTGAACCCCACTGCGTGTGGTCTGCGCGTGGTCTGAACTCTGAACCCCATTGCGCGTGGTCTGAACTCTGAACCCCATTGCGCGTGGTCTGAACTCTGAACCCCACTGCGCGTGGTCTGAACTCTGAACCCCACTGTGTGTGGTCTGAACTCTGAACCCCACTGCGCGTGGTCTGAACTCTGAACCCCATTGCGCGTGGTCTGAACTCTGAACCCCACTGCGCGTGGTCTGAACTCTGAACCCCATTGCGCGTGGTCTGAACTCTGAACCCCATTGCGTGTGGTCTGAACTCTGAACCCCATTGCGTGTGGTCTGAACTCTGAACCCCACTGTGTGTGGTTTGAACTCTGAACCCCATTGCGCGTGGTCTGAACTCTGAACCCCACTGTGTGTGATCTGAACTCTGAACCCACTGTGTGTGGTCTGAACTCTGAACCCCATTGCGCGTGGTCTGAACTCTGAACCCCATTGCGCGTGGTCTGAACTCTGAACCCCACTGTGTGTGTTACTGAATTCTGAACCCCATTGCATGTGGTCTGAACTCTGAACCCCACTGTGTGTGGTCTGAATTCTGAACCCCACTGTGTGTGGTCTGAACTCTGAACCCCACTGTGTGTGGTCTGAGCTCTGAACCCCACTGTGTGTGTTACTGAGCTCTGAACCCCACTGTGTGTGTTACTGAGCTCTGAACCCCACTGTGTGTGTTACTGAACTCTGAACCCCATTGCGTGTGATCTGAACTCTGAACCCCATTGCGCGTGGTCTGAACTCTGAACCCCACTGTGTGTGGTCTGAACTATGAACCCCACTGTGTGTGGTCTGAACTCTGAACCCCACCTGCGTATTGATAGCTCATAAAACACTTCACTGCCATCTGGACTAGAAGTGGCCGGTCTGAATCCTACTTACTGATAAGCAGTACAGTCCCAGTTTACCAACACTGTGGTATATACTGCTGTCCTTCAGATGGGACATGCATGCAAGACCATTCCTGGAATTATTAAACATTGATTAGTAGTAATACAAATCTAAGAGTCATAGTAATAGTGTAGAGTACAGAACTCGTGGTGACCATACTTTTTATAATACTGTATTATATATATACAGCTCTGGAAAAAATTAAGAGACCACTGCAAAATTATCAGTTTCTCTGGTTTTACTATTTATAGGTATGTGTTTGGGTAAAATGAACATTTTTGTTTTATTCTATAAACTACTGACAACATTTCTCCCAAATTCCAAATAAAAATATTGTCATTTAGAGCATTTATTTGCAGAAAATGACAACTGGTCAAAATAACAAAAAAGATGCCAGAGAAACTGATAATTTTGCAGTGGTCTCTTAATTTTTTCCAGAGCTGTATATATATAATACAGTGTTAGTAAACTGGGACTGTACTGCTTATCAGTAAGTAGGATTCAGACCAGCCACTTCTAGTCCAGATGGCAGTGAAGTGTTTTATGAGCTACACACACACACACATACAGTACTGTGCAAAAGTTTTAGGCAGGTGTGAAAAAATGCTGTAACGTAAGAATGCTTTCAAAAATAGACATGTTAATAGATTATATTTATCAATTAACTAAATGCAAAGTGAGTGAACAGAAGAAAAATCTAAATCAAATCCATATTTGGTCTGACCACCCTTTGCCTTCAAAACAGCATCAATTCTTCTAGGTACACTTGCACAAAATTAGGGATTTTGTAGGTATATAGTCAAGTGTATGATTAGTGACGGATTGCCCTCTGGCACACGTTTTCTTTCTTCAAATAGACACAGGATGCCAGGAAACGCCATAGCGTGTGTTTATTATTTACAACCAAAACAAAATAAACAAAAAAAAACCTAACCTGATCTCGGGCCCTATCTAAACAAACGTTTCCCTAACTAATAACAAGGCAGGCTAAGCCTGTTACCACGTCACTAAAATCAAAACATAATCCAAATCGAAATCCAAAATACCTTTCCAATAGTTCGTTTTCCAGTTTCTCAATACTCCACTTACTCTTCAACTCTCTCAACCAAACTCATCCAAACATCCACACACCCACACACACACACACACACACACACACACACACACACACACACACACACACACACACACACACACACACACCCTTTTAAACCGAACTAATTATTCCCCGAATTAGTCTATTGACTAAACCTGGAGTTGGTCCTGACTCCAGTAACCACTACTGGCCCCTAACGCCCCCCAGGTATGGTCTCATCCAAACAAGATGTGTTTATTTAAACCAGACTTAATTACTTTTAGTCTCTTATTTAACACACCATTATCAATTAATTGTTAATCAATTAACCCCATCTTTAGTTTTAATCTCAAATCTCAAACACATTACATTATTTTACTTTTGTTCTTTTCCTAACCAATCCTTCACTATTGACTATATATATATATATATATATATATATATATATATATATATATATATATATATATATATATATATATATATATAATTATAATATTAATTAATATCACACATCAGATTAAGCTGTTTTTCACCTGCCATTCTGGCAAGGTGGTAAAGTACAACATTTTAGGGTTGTCAATAAACAAAATGCAGTTTTATAAAAATATAGCCCTATTCTGCATTCGTATGTAGTTAATGAGCCACACTTCAGTTATGTTCCTCCTTAGTAGAGTTTGATACAGAAAGTAATTAAGCAATAGTGCCCGTCAATGGAGGCTCTACTGTGTGGAAGTAGGCATCCCAAGCCTGTAATTATTATTGGCTCCTCAATTTGAGTAGCTTTTGAAACAGCCAATGATAGCAAGAGAATTGAAGTTTGGTAGTTTTTCAGCTGACAGATTGTGATCTGCACCGGTTTCCAGTTTTTTGGCAGTTGAGTTTATTGATGGGCCTTGTAGCAGGGCGGTAGGAAAGCCCTGCTTAAATGTATTTTGTTTGTTTATTTTTAGAATGGGGTCTCCCCCTCCGCCCCTGTGTTATTTATGTATTATGTATTATGTATATTATTTATTGTATATGTAAATATGACGGCATAGCCATGTGGTTTTGTTTTGTATTGCTTTTGCAGCATGGATGGGAAGCTCATCCACGTTGATTTAAAACCCGTGCAGAAGGTGGCCATCTCCCTAATTAAGTGATTAATTTGTTGCTAATCGGGAGATGGTCACCTGTATAAAAAGCCTGCAGCTCTCCATGTTCGGGGTGGTGTGTTTGAGAGGTGGAATGGGATAGGGAGAGGAGAAAAACAAGACGTTAAAAAAGGATATAGGAACAGTGAAGGAGATCGCCCAGCCTGACCTATATGTGTATTTGTGTTCGTGATGTTGTTTGTTTAAATATTTTATTTGTGCTCTGTGAGCAAGAGTTTATTTTTGTTTCAATATTTTATTTATTTTTGTGGTGTTGTTTAATAAACGCCGCACGGCGCGGCCTTTTGAACTGTAGTCACCTTTTGTTATTCGTCCATCTTCTGGTCTGATGTCATTACTCAGCCATTTCCTGCCACAGGCCTATACTCCAGCAATAGTTCATGTGAAAAGAAACCTGACTCTTCAGGGAAATATTTTAAAGATAAGGAGGTCAGCTTCATACAATAGTTTCCTTTCCTTGAATCATTTCAAAGTTTGCAACTAACATATCGCAGCCCACCATGGGTTGTTGCCAACTAATAAAGTACCTAATGGAAAACTGGCTTCTATCCACTTACTGTGACTAGCACATATTAAAGACAGCAAGCGTCTGCATTTCTAGATCAAGACGTTTTCTCCAGTCCCTGGCAATGCTTGGCATGATGTAAACCAATCGGTGAGCTGGAACTGACTGAACAGGCATCGTAGATTTAAAATGCTTGTGCCCGGTATATATTAAATTCAGAAAAAAATCAAGTTAAGAAATGGCTCTCCGTTCATTGCATGCATCTGTATTTTCCTTGAGGGTTTTTTCATCAGCTAAAAGTTAATGGAATCGAAATCTGAACCTTGGTCTAGCTAGCTGTCCGGTGTCTGCATCCAGAACCAATAGGAGACCGCAAGCACACACCCAGTACCTAAACCAGCTCTCTGAAACACAATACAATTGCTTTCAGGCATGACCACAAAAAATAATCTTTAAAGGATTTCTATAAATGGATTATGACCAAATGCTTTATAACACATGGATACAATCACTCTGACTCTGTGGCAGGCCCCTCAGCTGCATGCAGTTTCATTTTTTTAAACAGAACTGAAAAGGGTGGCTTTTGATTAGTCTGATCACTAAACTCTACAATCCAACATTAAACACATGCTATTCACACCACCTTAGTTATTAAAAAATACACTGAAATCAACATTTAAAATACAAGAAATTCTTGTCTATGAGCAATGTCATTAGAGCTACTGCTTTTAGCTTGCACCCCATACTTTGCCTGTAATGTGTTTCTTTGTAATCATGGTGTAAATAAGTTGAAGGAATGGAAGGAACACATATTGCTCAGTTAGGCTGCCGGTCATGTTCTTCAGTAACTGTCCAACAACCATGCAGGCAAAACACGCATCAAGTTAAATAAGAATGCTCTACTTCTATAAAGCTAACATTGTTTCAATTGCGTTATGCCTTTCATATTTTTAAAAAGGAGACGATTTTATATTCAGGGATCCTAAGATATTTAGTGAGCAAGTGGTCTGACTGAAGTTATCCAGCAACAAACTCCTCATCCCCAGTACTGCTTTCCTAGAAAAAGGAGAACATTTGTGGTACCATTCTGCTGGTGAGATGTCATACTCATTAAAATATTGAGCATATTTTTTAAAGAGGAGACGATTATCTATTCAGATAGTATTTAGTAAGTAAGGGGTCTGAGTGAGGAAACATAGGCAACACAATCCTCACCTAGTCTTGCTGTAAATGATTAGTTGTTTCCATAATTTGTGCCAGTGCTGTGTATGTGTGTGTATGCGTGTGTGTCTTAAATGCCACCCTGGAATCCAGAAAACACATAAAAAGTCAAAGATGTCTAAGTAACGTGAGTAATCATGACGTTGTGTCTAACATTACTCAGAACTGGTAAAAAAATAAAACCCACAGACTGGAAATAACAAAAACATCTTCTCTTCCTATTTCCTACAGTTATTTTCATCCTACCATCCTACCTACAGACGCCTCACTAAAATGACACACAGGTTAACTCGTGCTCTTCTGCAGTGTATGTCTAAGGCTTATATAACTGTTATGGTTTACTGTACAGAGCTCCAGCTGAGATGAAAGTACATTTGGATTGTTGTCCCTGTGTGATAAAAAAAAGGAACACATACCCGGTGGCTAATATGTTAAAACCTCACAAAATCAAGAGCTATGGAAAATGCAAATATTTTATGTTGACAACATGCCTGTCACAGGAAATGGCTTTTTCTTGTAGCACTTTAGTTGAAATACTTTTCTGTGGCTAAAAAGGGCATAACCGATTTAACATTTGACGATTTAGTATTATGATACACAAAAGAATACTACAGATTGCATGGTCTATGTGCCTTATACAATTCACAATGTGCTTGACAATAAGCAATGTAAGCCATTTCACTAGGGCAGTGGTTTTTGTTCTAACCCTAAATTAGTTCATTGGACTAATTAAGCTTCTAATAAGGCCCAATAAAGTACTTTAGGGTACAGTTGGAATAAAAACCTGCAGGGACACTGGCCCCCCAGGAGCGAGTTGTGCACCACTGCACTAGGGTATGCATTGCCTCACGAGAAACAGACTACAAGATGCATTAAACAACGTTTAACAGCACAGTTTACTTCACATACCTTGGCTCCAACATAAGCTGCTTGTTAACAGCAGCCTGGATATATTCAGCAGCATTTAAAAGCCAGTTGAGAGGATTTCTTAACAGAAAGGGTTAAAGCAGACAAGAAGGATTTACAATCAAACGAGAAGGATTTACAATCAGATGAGAAGGATTTATAATCATTCATGGCTGTATCCTGGTTATTTTTTTCAGGATTTGACCTAGGCTTTAGAAAACACAGTTAATACCACAGCAAGCACAAGGTCAATATGTTCCAGCTCTGGCCTTGTGCGCTCCCTCGAGCCAAACATCAATGCTCTCTAAAAACCACTGCCGGATGAGACGGCAATCATTTTAAATGAACGTTCTTTAGCAGTACAAAAACATCTGCTCCAGCCTTAGTCAATAAAGCTAAGTCACATTATAGGCCAACTGGCTGCGTCTGGGGTTCCTTAGACTGTGCTTATCTTCTGCTGACGTTGTAAATGGCTGTAACCCCTTGTGGTGATTAGGTCCTTGTCTCTGGATTTTTAATAGCACCCACTTTCAGAGGAGCAATGATGAGTGCCTCTTTCTCGCCAGAATTATAATCCTAACAACTAAATTGTAGTAAATTGCTTTCAGTACGTAACATATATGGTCATCGTAAAGCAAGTTCCCTGATTATAGCAAGAACATTAAAAAAGGCTACTTTAACTGCAAGGAGCCGAAATGTTGATTTACAGTTTTAAAATATGTGTATATAGACAATGCCATCTATTCAAGACTCACAAGAATGTCATATTCCAAGGATCTTATTAAGATTAGTGATTCTAGAGTAGTGATTGAAAAGTACAATTTTTAAAAGCACTGTGAATTTAATGTCTGAGATACAACATTGCATTGTGATGAGCAAAATGCAACTTTGTACCATTTTTATTATAAATTAATTCACTTTGGTTCTAGTTGAGCTATGTAGTTTATTCCAATTTGTTTAAGCCCAATATCGTTAGTTTATGATAACTCTGCTACTTTACACCATGAAGCCCAACATACTCCCTACTGTTTGTAATGTGTCTTCTTCCATCACCTGGGAAGGTGGTCATAGAGTTTAATCTTGGGGTTTTCAGATATATCAAAAGCATATTCAGGTTAGTATTGCAACCTGTGAAACATGACAAATGCCAGTGCTTATGTGAACGTACAGGGGATCAATGTAGAAGTTTCAACGTTACTGCAAGAATATTAGGAACACCCTGTCTAGTCAAAGTTAATGCACAGCAACTACTGTATATGAACAATCACATCAGTCATGTGTTGCAATTTGCAATAAAACCTCCAATCCCAAGATGAAATAACCTACTAAATTAAAGAGCCAGTCACTACCAGCCCAGTTATTGTTTGTGCAGTTCAACGTGCATTTACTCTGGTCTTCTGTATTCATTTAAGTAATTCAACATGGATTTAATCTCGGGTGTTGCTGTGCTAATGTATAGAACACGAATGACAAAAAATTCCTCTTGGAAACAATTACGATCCATCTTAGAAAAGCAATTTGGGGATTCTGATTAGATGAAGCATTACATGGTTTATAGTTTCATTTCTCTGCCTAAGGGGATGGGAATGTAAATGATGGCGCCATAGTGTTTCTGGTTCAACTGCTGCATGACTCAACAAGCTTAATTACAGAACATAATTAGAAGCATGTCCGTGTGATGCTCCTGAAATGTTTACAAACATTTCTTTAGAGGAAAAGCACACCAGGGAATGTTGCAGTGTCCTGCTCCAAACTCAGGAAAAGCCCACCAGGGAATGTTGCACTGAACTGCTCCAAACTCAGGAAAAGCACACCAGGGAATGTTGCAGTGTCCTGCTCCAAACTCAGGAAAAGCCCACCAGGGAATGTTGCACTGAACTGCTCCAAACTCAGGAAAAGCACACCAGGGAATGTTGCAGTGTCCTGCTCCAAACTCAGGAAAAGCCCACCAGGGAATGTTGCACTGAACTGCTTCAAACTCAGCTTGATCAATGGAGAACAGAGAGGTGGTTTATTCTGCAAGTCTGATTAGTTTGCTGCTCATGTTTGGTGCAGAGCGATCTGAGTTAGGACTCTGAAAGTATGAAAAACATGCAATATGTATAAACCCTAAACAGAACATTGCATTTCAATATGCCTTCTTTTCTTACATAACGATTGAAGCAAGATCAGTCTGGTCTTAGCGAGAGCACTGTCATGTAACCTTTGCTGTAAATGTCAGATAGCAGTTTCAATTCTTTCCTTCAGATACAAAATAAATCAGCTTTTCCATAACCTGCATAACCCCCTTTCCCCAATCCAAAAGTTACATCTTTGTGTGGGGTTGTGCATATTGATCAGAACAGGATTGATTTGAAATTTGGGTAGTGTCCTCTTCATGGTATATTAACAAGTCCTGGGCAACAACAACCATGTTTTTTTTGTTGTTGTTTTTTTTAACCGATTAACCAATTTCAATATTAATCATTCAATGCAATGCTATGGGACCTGTACCAGTATGTAATATAAATAAAGAGTATAATATTTACCCATAATGGTTTTAAGGGTGTTAACAGACTAGCATCAGTGTGTATTGTACGTGGGCCAGGCAGGGAACAAAGTAGCTTTTAAATACATCTTGCAGTAGAATAGCAATACTCAGAAATTGAAAAGAAAATATGTTTGGCAGGTTTTGGAAGCAAAAACATATAACTGGGGTGTGACAGGGTCTTCCTCATGTCACGCGTGTGGGTAGCCGCTGTTCAAGCACACAGAGAGACGGATGTGGTGTTGGAACGCCGGCACAGGAGAGCAGGTTTTATTAACAAACAGATAGAAAACGAAAGTAAAATAAAGGTGGTCGTGTGACATTACCAGTGATGGCAACACACAGAGGATGAGTACATCAAACTGTACAAAAATGCAAACTAAAACACAATACAACAAACTATAAATCATAGGTGCTGTGAACTCTGATGTACTGCTCTCTGATGTACTGAACTCTGATGTACTGATCTCTGATGTAATGCTCTCTGATATATTGAACTCTGATGCATTGAAATCTGATGTACTGAAATCTGATGTATTGATCTCTGATGTATTGATGTCTGATGTATTGAACTCTGATGCACTGATCTCTGATGTACTGCTATCTGATATACTGATCTCTGATGTACTGCTCTCTGATATACTGATCTCTGATGTACTGATCTCCGATGTACTGAACTCTGATGCACTGATCTCTGATGTACTGCTCTCTGATATACTGCTCTCTGATGTACTGAACTCTGATGCACTGATCTCTGATTTATTGAACTCTGATGTACTGAACTCTGATGTACTGAAATCTGATGTATTGATCTCTGATGTAATGATCTCTGATGTACTGATCTCTGATGTACTGATCTCTGATGTACTGAACTAGGTTCTGTTTAAACTAGTGAAACTGAAATAGTGAACTAGTGAAATGTCTTAGCCTTAGAAGGGTGTGTTTGAAAAAAACTGCTATATTAGGGAAGCTGCATTTCTGAACACCATCTAGCATTTATCCATGCTTATGTCTAATAGCTTAGCTCTTAATTTATTAGACATGATTGTGACGGTGGATATCACGCAGGCTGTTGCGCATTGCTAAATACCAGTCCTGTCCTCCTTTTTGTTTAGTCTTTGTTTTATCCTTGGAGACAAAGAGATTAATAAAGTAATGGACACCGACTGATTATCTGCTAACTGGACAATAAAAGAGAGCCACTGTTAGTGCCTGCGTGCAGGCTGAACCCACAATATGAATTACTGTTTAGGAAGAGCAACAATTGTGGCTGTACTCAAAGTTAATGCGTGGAGCTGGGCATCTTGTTCTTTATATATGCCCGTTTCTAATAGCGGTATATAAATGTAATTGTTGATTTTTATGTTTCTGATTTGTTTGCTGTGTGTGTAGTTAATAATTAAATCAACACCTTTGATAGTATGATGAGCTGTTAATTAATGGAGGGGTTATGGAGTTTAAAAGAGAAGCTCCCAAGCTACCTGTATGCGCGGTCAGAGCTAGATAAAGCTGACAGGTATTGTAAGTAAGTAAATCAACCAATCAATCTTTATTTTATATAACGCATTTCATAGTGGAACACCATCACAAAGCACTTTACAAGAAATACAAGAAAATCCATAATACTTCAAAATAAAGAAATGCATAGTACATGATATACAGTGGAAAGTACACACTTCAACAATCAACCTATCCATACAGAGACCATGACCAGTGACCACTTCACCAATCAACCTCCTCTCTATACAGACACCATGACCAGTGACCACTTCACCAATCAACCTCCTCTCTATACAGACCACCATGATCAGTGACCACTTCACCAATCAACCTCCTCTCTATACAGACCACCATGATCAGTGACCACTTCACCAATCAACCTCCTATCTATACAGACACCATGATCAGTGACCACTTCACCAAGCAACCTCCTATCTATACAGACACCATGATCAGTGACCACTTCACCAATCAACCTCCTCTCTACACAGACACCATGACCAGTGACCACTTCACCAATCAACCTCCTATCCATACAGACACCATGATCAGTGACAACTTCACCAATCAACCTATCCATACAGACCACCAAGATCAGTGACCACTTCACCAATCAGCCTCCTATCCATACAGACCACCATGATCAGAGACCACTTCACCAATCAACCTCCTATCTATACAGACACCATGATCAGAGACCACTTCAACAATCAACCTATCCATACAGACACCATGATCAGAGACCACTTCACCAATCAACCTATCTATACAGACCACCAAGATCAGTGACCACTTCACCAATCAACCTATCCATACAGACACCATGATCAGAGACCACTTCACCAATCAACCTATCTATACAGACCACCAAGATCAGTGACCACTTCACCAATCAACCTATCCATACAGACACCATGACCAGTGACCACTTCACCAATCAACCTCCTATCCATACAGACCACCATGATCAGAGACCACTTCACCAATTAACCTATCCATACAGACACCATGACCAGCAACCACTTCACCAATCAGCCTCCTATCCATGCAGAGACCATGACCAGTGACCACCTCACCAATCAACCTCCTATCCATACAGACCACCATGATCAGAGACCACTTCACCAATTAACCTATCCGTACAGATCACCATGACCAGTGACTTTTACAGCAGTGAAACTAGCTTCTATAGTCTTGTTAATGTCATCACTATCGGTTTGTGCATTATGTTTCATTATGATGGCGTCCACTCGACTACTTAGCGTTCTAAGTGATTGTAATTATTTAACAGTGAACACAATCAATCAGTTAGTGATTAACAGGGGCAGATCTAGCCTTGTAGCTTGAAGGTTTTTTCACTAAATTCTTCATGGTACACAAAAGGTTCCCTGTGACTCCACCTCACCTCAACACAGGTATAACATGCTTTAAGGAAATGTTCCTTTCTGTGCAGTTTGGAACACATTTGCTAGTAAATGTAAGTGACATACTAAGAGTATAACTATAATAAGCAATAGTAGGAAATTATTCAAATACAAAAATAGCTTCTGCCTGTTTTTTTCCACTCTTTCTTTATAAGCTGAATCCTGCTCCTGATGTGCAGGTGTTTTAGTTTGTTGCATCACAGATACAAAATCATTGCCAACTATTACAGCTGTTTTGTGGAATTCAGTGTACGCAATATTTACAGTAGGTTTCTCAAAGGCAAAATAGTTTATTACTATTATATCCTTCTTTTCTTTTAAACCGTGCACAACAGTTTTTGTTCCTCATCTAATATCTTGTCCCATGATGGCTAACTGGAACACTGCTGGTTTCATACCCTGATGGGTTGTTTCTGGAGATGGGGGGGGGGGGGGGGGGCAGCACTACTCTCACTGAAAAATACACACATAAATCAGTTAATGCATTGCCATGAGATTTACAGTCCATGTGTATATAATCCCATATATAAACATTTCATTTCTATCATTAGCAAATCAAATCAAATCAAATTTGATTTCTAAAGTGCTTTCATGGCAAGCCATCCACAGACACTTTTAACAAGAAAAAGGACATTCGAAAGAACATTTAGTACAATAAAAACAATATAAACAATAAAAACAGCAAGAGAAAATAAAAATTATAGCAAATAAAAGCAACAGATGAGAAACTCAACAGAATAATAGGAATAAAACTGTATAAAAATAAAAATGATAAAGATATAAAAGCTCTATTATAAAGTATGTTTTTAATTTATTTTTAAAAATTGCCAGTGTAGGTGCTTCTCTCGCTGTGTATGGTAGAGCACTCCAGAGTTCAGGTGCCCTGTGACTGTATGCTCTACCACCTGTCCTTTGCTTTAAAATCCTTGGGACAGATAGCAGCCCTGCATCTTGGGATCAGAGTGGCCGGCCAGGGGCATATGGGACTAAAAGATCCCTCAGATAGGCCGGAGCCAAATTGTTTAGGGCTTTATAGGCGATAAGAAGGACCATAAAGTCAATCCTGGACAGCACCGGGAGCCAGTGGAGGGCTGCTAACACTGGGGTAATGTGCTCACATTTGTTTGGTTTTGGTAAGCTCCCTGGCTGCAGCATTTTGTACAAGTTGCAATCATGACAGAACACAGTTTGAAATTCCAGAGAACAGGGCATTGCAGTAATCAAATCTAGAAGATATAAAGGCATGCATTAGTCTCTCAGTGTCGTGCTATGAAAGGAAGCCCCTCACCTTGGCAATATTTCTAAGGTGAAAGAAAGATACTTTAATTATATTCTGAATATGTGGCTCAAAGGAGAGGTCAGGGTCAAAAATGATACCCAGATTCCTTATTTCAGTTTTCTGAGAGTATGGGAAACTATCCTCTGTGAAGGTGGACAGATCTATGTTTGTTTTTGATCCGAAAATCATTATCTCTGTTTTATCTTAATTTAACATGAGGAAATTATTAGACCTCCATACCTTGAAGTCAGAAAGACATCTTATCACATTTTTTAAACAGATTGGCTGGGTGTCATCAGCATAGCAGTGAAAGTTGACCCCATGTCTATGGACAATAAATAATTAATATCACTTCTGTTCAAATCTAGTAAAATCTAAAGCGTTTAAATCTAAAAATATATATATAAATATGGTAAATAGCTAAAAACAGGGGAAGGTTTGTCTTAGAATTCTACTAAACAGTAAACCAGGTTTAGTTTGTTTGTTTGTTTGTTTTTTTAACATCCCAACAAGTACGAACTTGACCACAAAGTAGACTCAGAAATAATTTTATAAATTACACAACACAATTTTTTCCAAACTGCTAATAACACCTTAGTTATTATGATGTTTACTATGGGGTGGTGGGGTGGGTAGGCTTCAACAAGGAGTGAAAGCCAACTGGAAATCACACACATCTTTGCAAAACCTTTGATAATGAAAGGTCAAATTAGCCAGAGCGATTTAGATAATGTCAAAATCTAAATATGATCATCAAAGCCACTATCTCCCCTAATCTTCTTGAAACATTTCTGCTTCATTAACAAGCAAAGATCAAAGAATGCATTAGCATACACTGTAATTACATTCTCATGATCATCATATGTGATAAAAGAGAAATAAGAAACAGTAATTATAGTAGCACTGCTGTCATAGCTTTTGATTTTAACATTTACTAGGCTTTATCTACCTCTGTTTTAGTGGTTCAAGGGGCATGCACTGTATCTCATATCACAACAAGCATTAGTTAAGCCTTTCACACACAACATGCAATTCAAGCTAAAAAGAAGATATGTAATATACACAAATATACAGAGAGATAAATATAGAAACACACAGTATTGAACAATAAAACTTACAGTCAGATTTTTTTGCTCTAATTATAGGGTGCCACTGCAACAAGGAACTGTTTCACCACCAGAGGTCACTATACACACTTTACAAACACAAGTGCAATGCATATTTATGAGAGCACTTCAACATGCTATGAAAACAAGGTGTGTGTGAGGTACTAAACTGGAGTCCTTATATTAGGGATTGACAAATCAGTCCTGTCTTTGGTGCCAAACGCCTAACAGTAGCTAACTATCCCTCTCGTTACTGAATGAGCCATTAATCCCAACAATGCACCCCAAGAAGGGACCATCTATCCTTAAATACCCCTTTCTAAACTCTGCTGATTTACAGCTCCTGCTACTGTGTATTGTTATGATATCAACCACATTAACATTTACCAGTACTGGGTTATTAACAAACAGGTGGGAAAAATGATGTCTAAACCAAACTTTTTAACTGGTTGGTGCCTGGTGGCCTTAATGTCTGGTATTATTATTATTATTATTATTATTATTATTATTATTATTATTATTATTATTATTATTATTATTAGTATTATTAGCATCTATTAATATTGTTAGTATTATTATTACAAATCAGTTAGTATTATTATAAACAGACTCAATTGCTGAACACAATAGTTGACAAAGAGGAGCTTTTGTACAACGTTGCATCTAGAGGTTAATTTTGATATATTGGCAACAAATTGTAGCTTTAAATCACAGCTACATAAGCGGTTAGGGTCAGGGTTAGGGTTAGGGGTGAGTAAGGGGTTAGGGTCAGGGTTAGGGTTAGGGGCAAGTAAGGGGTTAGGATCAGGGTTAGCGTTAGGGGCGAGTAAGGGGTCAGGGTCAGGGTTAGGGGCGAGTAAGGGGTTAGGGTCAGGGTTAGGGGTAGGGGTGAGTAAGGGGTTAGGGTCAGGGTTAGCGTTAGGGGTGAGTAAGGGGTTAGGGTCAGGGTTAGGGTTAGGGGTGAGTAAGGGGTTAGGGTCAGGGTTAGGGTTAGGGGCGAGTAAGGGGTCAGGGTTAGGGGTTTAGGGGTGAGTAAGGGGTTAGGGTCAGGGTTAGCATTAGGGGTGAGTAAGGGGTTAGGGTCAGGGTTAGGGTTAGGGGTGAGTAAGGGGTTAGGGTCAGGGTTAGGGGTGAGTAAGGGGTTAGGGTCAGGGTTAGAGATAGGGGTGAGTAAGGGGTTAGGGTCAGGGTTAGCGTTAGGGGTGAGTAAGGGGTTAGGGTCAGGGTTAGGGTTAGGGGTGAGTAAGGGGTTAGGGTCAGGGTTAGGGTTAGGGTTAAGGGGTTAGGGTCAGGGTTTAGGGTTAGGTTTAGGGGCGAGTAAGGGGTTAGGGTCAGGGTTAGCATTAGGGGTGAGTAAGGGGTTAGGGTCAGGGTTAGGGTTAGGGGCTAGTAAGGGGTTAGGGTCAGGGTTAGGGGTGAGTAAGGGGTTAGGGTCAGGGTTAGAGATAGGGGTGAGTAAGGGGTTAGGGTCAGGGTTAGGGTTAGGGGTGAGTAAGATTCAAAAAACCAGACTTTTAGCCGTGGCTCAGTTTTTTTTGTATTAAGAATACAGAAGACTCTCTTTTTAGAAAATCATTAATCTATTAATAAACCCCACCTCTTTGACAGTTGTGCCTATTTGCTTGGTGCTTGGCACGGTTGCCCCAGTTGTTTTTTCTAGCTTAGCTTGTGCTTTTGATATCTCCATTTTAAGTCTGGGCACTTTTAATAACTTTATTTTCACATTTTCAACGTGTTTTTGTTTCAGATATCACTTCTTTTTGCCCTTCTTAATTAAAGGGTATGCCTACTGTAGTACCAAAGTTAACTGCTCCTGTTGTACATTTTCAATGCAATCTTACCCATAGATCTAAAAAGAAAGTTAGTAAATTCATCCATACTAAAACAGGTGTCTTTCTGCCTGTAAGCAACCAAAACCACAAATTCAACAGTAATGTTTTAGAGCAGTGTGTTTTTTTTTCATTAAGGTTGTTTCAAAGCAATAAATATATTTCAGAACAAATAGGCTGGGTGGATAGTCAATTCATCATGCAGTGCTTGGGATTGCCAACAGGTGGCAGTCAAAGCCTACAAATATTAAATAAAATAGAACACACAACCAACACTTAATACTGTTAAAAATTTGAACATTTTTTCCCCTTTCAAACATACACCCCTTCCTAATTATTCTTATCAATTGTTTTGTTGTTAAGAGAATGACAGACTGCTTTAGACAACTTATATTCATGTGTTTATTTGTTTTTTGCTAAGTAAAGAATATCTGTTCCTGCTCAAATTAAATCTGACACCGATTTGGGACAGTATTCAAACACGTGATCTGCTCTGCGTGAAAATTAAGACATGTTATGTTTGTAATGGCATTTAAAAAAAAAAAAAAAAAACTTTGCATAGCAAGAAACACTAAAACTTTAAAAAACTATTTTGCATTAACATGATGTGTTTGGCGTTCTTTTCATTTTCTATTCTGTTCTATTCTCTATTCCATAGTTCTGCGCGTTCATATTCTGCGGGATGTCATTAATTGCAGGGATACGTGATCAGTCCTCAGAAAAAGCTGGAGGTGAACATCTGCAGTGAAGTATGTCACCCAGTACGGCGAGCACAGTTGCCACTGTCTTTCAGTAATTTGAATATGGAAGCACCTTTCAACTGAGTGCCCGCTACAGTTTTACCAGCAGTGGCTGTACAGCGTTGCAAAGTAATTTACATGAATCAAAGTACACAGAGATTTGCGCTGCATACTGTGTCACACAACAATAAACCAGAATAGTCATCTAAATGGCACAGATCTCATTGCTACATGTACTTCCTGTGTCTATAATAAGGGACCATTACGAGTTGAACCGTAACTGGATCTCCAGTCTACTTCCGCTGTGTTCCCATTCAATCCAACCTTTCCTCATGGAGGCCAGGCATACCCTGTGGTGAGGAGCTGAGCAGATAATCAGGGTCTGCAACACACCCTGTGAGGAGGAGCTGAGCAGATAATCAGGGTCTGCACACACCCTGTGGGGAGGAGCCGAGCAGATAACTAGGGTCTGAACACACCCTGTGTGGAGGAGCTGAGCAGATAATCAGGGTCTGCAACACACCCTGTGTGGAGGAGCTGAGCAGATAATCAGGGTCTGCAACACACCCTGTGAGGAGGAGCTGAGCAGATAACCAGGGTCTGCACACACCCTGTGAGGAGGAGCTGAGCAGATAATCAGGGTCTGCGCACACCCTGTGGGGAGGAGCTGAGCAGATAACCAGGGTCTGCGCACACCCTGTGGTGAGGAGCTGAGCAGATAATCAGGGTCTGCACACACCCTGTGGTGAGGAGCTGAGCAGATAATCAGGGTCTGCAACACACCCTGTGAGGAAGAGCTGAGCAGATAATCAGGGTCTTAACACACCCTGTGGGGAGGAGCTGAGCAGATAACCAGGGTCTGAACACACTCTGTGGGGAGGAGCTGAGCAGATAACCAGGGTCTTAACACACCCTGTGGGGAGGAGCTGAGCAGATAATCAGGGTCTGTAACACACCCTGTGGGGAGGAGCTGAGCAGATAACCAGGGTCTGAACACACCCTGTGGGGAGGAGCTGAGCAGATAACCAGGGTCTGAACACACCCTGTGGGGAGGAGCTGAGCAGATAATCAGGGTCTGCAACACACCCTGTGGGGAGGAGCTGAGCAGATAATCAGGGTCTGAACACACCCTGTGTGGAGGAGCTGAGCAGATAATCAGGGTCTGCAACACACCCTGTGGGGAGGAGCTGAGCAGATAACCAGGGTCTGAACACACCCTGTGGGGAGGAGCTGAGCAGATAACCAGGGTCTTAACACACCCTGTGGGGAGGAGCTGAGCAGATAATCAGGGTCTGAACACACCCTGTGTGGAGGAGCTGAGCAGATAATCAGGGTCTGCAACACACCCTGTGGGGAGGAGCTGAGCAGATAATCAGGGTCTTAACACACCCTGTGGGGAGGAGCTGAGCAGATAATCAGGGTCTGAACACACCCTGTGTGGAGGAGCTGAGCAGATAATCAGGGTCTGTAACACACCCTGTGGGGAGGAGCTGAGCAGATAACCAGGGTCTGAACACACCCTGTGGGGAGGAGCTGAGCAGATAACCAGGGTCTTAACACACCCTGTGGGGAGGAGCTGAGCAGATAACCAGGGTCTGCAACACACCCTGTGTGGAGGAGCTGAGCAGATAATCAGGGTCTGCAACACACCCTGTGGGGAGGAGCTGAGCAGATAATCAGGGTCTGAACACACCCTGTGGGGAGGAGCCAAGCAAATACCCAGGATTTGCACACACCCTGTGGGGAGGGGCCGAGCAGATAACCAGGGTCTGCCCACACCCTGTGGGGAGGAGCCAAGCAGGCTACCAGGGTCTGCACACACCCTGTGGGGAGGAGCTGAGCAGATAATCAGGGTCTGCAACACACCCTGTGGGGAGAAGCCGAGCGGATGTGCCCTATAGCCTGGAGATCGCAAGTTCGAATCCAGGCTAGGTCACTGCCGACCGTGACCGTCAGTTCCTAGTGGGTTGTGCACAATTGGCCCAGCGTCGCCCAGGGGGAGGGAGGGCTAGGTCAGCCAGGGTGTCCTCGGCTCACTGCTCACCAGCAACCCCTGTGGTCTGGCTGGGCGCCTGCGGGCTTGCCTGTAAGCTGCCCAGAGCTGCATTGTCTGCCGATGCTGTAGCTCTGGGTGGCTACATGGTGAGTCTGCAGTGTGTAAAGATGCGGTCAGCTGATGGCACATGCTTCGGAGGACAGTATGTGTTCGTCTTTGCCCCCCCGAGCCAGCCCAGGGGTGGTAGCGAGCTGTGCTGGAAAATATTTGGACACGATTAAATTGAGGAGAAAATAATAAAAAAATAATAATTGGCAACGACTAAATTTATTTAAAAAAAATTCAAAAAAGATATAAGGGTCTGCTTTTGGAAGAGCAAACAAGCAAACTTACTGCTGACGTTATTAAGTTAGGATAGTTGATTACATCAGTTTGCAAGGTATCCTCTTCATCTTGTAATCAAAGTCATGCCAAGATATAAGGGTCTGCTTCTGGAACAGCAAACACTCAAACATACTGCTGAGTTATTAGGTTACTCTGGAATCCAGCATGATTCTCTTCTGCCTAAATCAATGTAAATCTGAACGTGCAATCTTGCACCGGGTTGCGTATACTTATGAAAAAAGAACCAAGGCGTTGTCTCTCTGGATACCGTACTCGGATCAAGCCATTTGTAAACTTGTCGTTTGTATATATATTTTTATTAATAAGGGTATACACGATTAACGACAAAGTTTCAAGATCCACAAAACCATATATATATATATATATATATATATATATATATATTGTCTCTTATACTCATGCCTTTTTTTTTTCCCAGGTCCCTCTCAAAAAAAGCTAAGACAATGTATAGTAAAGAGTCTAATAAGTTTAAACAAAAAAATACAAATAATAATCCCTAAATGTGTGTTTAGTACAATACATTCTCCCAATTTACTGCTATCAAATCTGTGTTCAAAAATAGATTGTGATGGTCAGAAATGGAAATGAACAAAGAGCACAGAAGAGGGCAGGCTTTCACATGGGCCTGTGGTTCAGATTTTAAAGGGGCATGTTAGAACATGTTTCGAGCTGTGTACAAAGCTGCAGTTAATTCTGGACATTTTTAATGGGACATTGTTTAAATAATGTAAAACCATCCTCTTGCGGGTAATTTCTCTGACAACCGGAAACAATATAGCCTTTCGAGGCCATTGGCATTGCTTGAAACGTTCTCCTGCCAAACATTCCAGTACATGTCTGTTTTCGGGTCATTATCCAACACTGTTGTTCCAGGCTGTGTTTCACAGCTCTCCTGCTTGTGTGTTGTTCCATGCTGTGTTTCACAGCTCTGCTGTTTGTGTGTTGTTCCAGGCTGTGTTTCACAGCTCTGCTGTGTGTGTGCATGACAGGGCTTTACAAACTCAGTAGAATTGTCCAATATCAAGTCCACAGTGTATGCTGAATTATTTTAACATTTTTATAGATAATTTATTAAATCATCAGGTTATGGTCAGGTTTTATTAATTTACTGTTTAGTATTTTAAAAGCTTTTCACAATTATATTGTAAATATGTGAGATATAAAATCTATTTATATATATTAATCAATATTAATAATGATCATAATATATTTTTGTATATGGCATGTATGGGATACCAGCTGAAGGTCACTATTTAAAACAAATACATGTATTCATTAAAAGTGTATGCTATGTTCATTTATTGGTAGTATATTGGAATTGTGGCACGCTCAACCTACAGGTCATTATGAAGGTCTGTATTCCACATCTGATGGTAAGGTGGTGAAGTTACATGGCACATATTTTACGTGTACAGCTGCAACACTGAGATTATAATAATGTCTAAATAGGGCATTGGTTGGTTTGCAACCTGTTGATAATCATGGCAGCTGTAGCTTAGTCACACTCTTGTTTCTACATGAATACCGACAACATCTTCTCAGCCCCCAAGTGTCCAGACTTCTTATGGTAGACCTCCCATGTTGTCTGTCGCTGCTGTTGGGGGACAAGTACCTGGCAATGCAACTCCTGGGTCCTGAAATCAACGCACATTATCACAAAGGCCTAGCCATGTCCACTGTGCCAAAAGCCGCAAGGCTTCTAGTGATTCCTCCTTCCGTTCTGATACCATGAGGACCTCTCCGCGCCCGATGTAGTGCCACACCCTTGTCAAGGTCGAGTCTGTCTTTTGGAGCCCTGCTGTCCAGGATCCCAGAATGACTGTTGCACTCCAGCATAGATAGCTTACACCGTTTCAGACCACACAGCACCTTTCTCCTCCTGTAAAGGCAATCTGGATAGCTAATCACATTAAGAATCTGACTTGCTTCTGGAACAGCTGACACTTCCCAGGCTTCAGGCCCTACTTGGATAGCCACTCGAATACAGTTTCCAGGTCCTGGAGGTGCACTTCAGAGTCTGTGGAGAACAAGATTACATCATCCAAATACACCATTAGACTTTCAGTAACCAAACCTCCCAAACAACTCTGCATTAACCGCTGGAACGTCGCCGGAGCATTACACAGCCCAAAGAGCATTTAACTGAACTCATAGAGGCCTAGCGAGGTGGTGAAGGCAGCCTTCTCCTGATCCTGTGGGTCAATCTCAACCTGCCAATACCCGCTAGCCAAATCAAGAGTAGAATAGCAGTTGATTCTGAGAAGGTGGCCAACACTTCCTCTATTCTGGATAAGGGATAAGCGTTCCTATGCATTATTTTGTTTAGCTTATGGTAAATGACACAGAACCTCCAAAAATCACCTTTTTTTCTGACAAGCACAATATCTGAACCAGCCTTTAGGCTGACCTGTTGCACCCCTACCTCTAGTACACCAGAGCTTACTTCAGTCAAGAGAAGAGAGAGAGATTGACAGATGGTACAGCCAGAGGGGCTCCCCAGGGGGGCTCCCCGGCGTTGCGCAAACCCTGCGGGAAAGGACAGAACTGGGTGGTTTTGGGATAACTGGCTGAGAAAGAGAGCGAGGAGAGCAGGTGAGTGCCTTCTACGGCGTCCCCCGAACTACGTCACAAGGCTACATTTTAGTTGCTGTAATGCAGGTAGTTTTTGTCGTTGCCTTTTGATACCGTACAGACATGCCAACAGTCCCTATATGGTCAGGACAGTCCTGATTTCCTAGCCAATGTCACGCTTCCTGATGCACAGGAAGAAAGTCCCAACATTTACCCATAGAAAAAAAATCGTTTATTCTACAGAGTAGTTAGTGAAAACTACACGCTGTGCTCATGCTCTTTGTGGGGCTGACACATCTGCTGACTCACTTATACAAAGGGAAGAACGCTTCATTACGTCTATTTTTGCTGTCATGATGGTCGTGTGGTGTTGAATTGGGGGGGTATGTCCATTATATGATAATATATATGATCAGCGTCCCACTGAACAGTTTCTAAATGTTGGCAAGTATAACCGTATCCATAATAAATAACTGCATTTATCCTGCCTGATGGCAGATATGGCAAATGTGTGATTCCTAAAGATTTTTTAGCAGTTGATTGGGTATAAATAAGTAACTTAATGATTCTCTTAACTGTTTACATTCTACACTACAGATGTGTCAAGGCTTGCCATGATGATTTGTTGTTTGTCTATTTTATATATGTAAAGGAATTCTTATAAAAATAAATGTGTGCTCTTTCTGCAGAGTTGACGTACCATCTTTTATATGTTATCTAGGCATAAGATAACTGTTTCTCTTCCAGGAAAACACTTTCTTGAATTACAAATGCTAATAACATAGGCCAGCATTTACTGTGATAGCATTTTTATTTTGGATTGTACTATAAAGTAGATTTTTTTAAATTGTGTAGCTTTACAGACAGTGAAAAAAAATAAAATAAATTATTATAGATCACGCAAGTTGGCCATACGATGCTAGCTTCATTTAACCTGACTCTGTGTACTGTTTACCAGTGGGCATGTGAAAACGATTCAGTTGGTTTTGTATCAACATCACTATCTGAAGCAGTGAGGGCTGCCTTGACCTTTGTGTAAAGTGATCTCTGCTGTTAAGTAGCAAACAGGTTCTGCTCTGCATCACAGAACACCTCAGGCATGCTCAGCTCCCAGCTTGTGCTTAATGAGTTTGGTGAAAGGATGTATTCACTGCAAAGTAGGATTGTTTCTGCACATGAATGGGGTCAGAGGTTTGGATGAAGCGGTGTAGGCAGGTTAGGAAGCTGGATTAGAATTAGCAGTGTATTTTCAACTTGTTTTTCCAATCTTGAACTCTACCTTACTGGAAAGGGGGCCCCAAGCACACAGTCTGGCTCCTGGCCATATACTTGCTTTGGCAGACGGGCTGAAGTCACAGAAGGTTTTCCAGTTCTGCACTTCAGATTTAAACACTGGTGTGCTCAAAATGAGCTCCATGTTCAAGTGCAAATCAAGTCAGATTTTCACAAGGTAAAAAGAATGGACCCAAAAGAAACTCAGTAATAAAACTGAAAGTGTGTAGACTTTTCATTTTCTTAGCATGTATACCACATCAGGTCTTAAAGGGGAAAGGTGCATTTGTGCATTAAAATGATTTACAAAGTAATACAAAATAACATTGCCATAAAAAAAACACGTCACATTTATCATATAATACAATAAAACGACTTTTAAAAATATGGAAACCGGCACTTTCTGTTAGCGCGTTCCTCCATATTGACAGTGACGTCACTGGTTGGATAACTCGACCGACTGGAGGATTTAACATAACAGAGATGGTGAATGTCACGTTGGGATTCGCACATAACTGGGAACCAAAGATCTTCTCTGTAAATATATTATATAGAAGATCTTTGTGGGAACTCTCAGGGTTTGTTAAAATTGTTATATTAAGTTATTATGGCTTGAATAAAAAATGCATACAGTATATATATACATCCAATCAATTTATGATGCATCACACATTCTACTGCCTAGGCTTTGCTGAGCTGAGTCGCTGTTGTTTCAATAAACGGTCAGTAAAATGACTGGATCTGAGCGTTGTGGACTTGTGAGGAAATTAGATCAAACTCGCTACTTTTGTTTTTTAATTCATGCATGAGTTAATACGTTCCGTATTTATTTTTGTCTGCGGGGGGGGAACAAACATGTTCATCTTAGATTGTGCAGCAAACTGCATTGCATGAAAAGAAGATACAGCTGCATGAGCATTTATACAAGGTAAAAAATGCGAGGGAGTAAGTACAAAACCTTATTATAAATATAGCAGTTTTTGGCTCATTGTCATGCTTTTTATAAATGTCAATGTTTTGAGCATTAAAATGTTTGCATGTTCTTTGTAATTGGTGGAGTGGATATGTATGAGTTTATCAGTGTTGAGAAAGTACTGTACAGTACAATGCCAGTAAAATTCCAAAAGTACCCAGATATATTATTACAGTGGCTTGCAAAAGTATTGACCCCCCCCCCTTGGCATTTTTCCTATTTTGTTGCCTTACAACCTGGAATTAAAATGGATTTTTATTTGGATTTCATGTAATGGACATACACAAAATAGTCCAAATTGGTGAAGTGAAATGAAAAAAATAACTTGTTTAAAAAAATTCTAAAAAATAAATAACGGAAAAGTGGTGCGTGCATATGTATTCACCCCCTTTGCTATTAAGCCTCTAAATAAGATCTGGTGCAACCAATTACCTTCAGAAGTCAGATAAACAGTTAAATAAAGTCCACCTATGTGCAATCTAAGTGTCACATGATCTGTCACATGATCTCAGTATATAGAAATTCTTGAGGGAAACCTGTTTCAGTCTTCCAGAGATTTGAGACTGGGATGGAGGTTCACCTTCCAGCAAGACAATGACCCTAAGCATACTGCTAAAGCAAAACTCGAGTGGTTTAAGGGGAAACATTTAAATGTCCTGGAATGGCCTAGTCAAAGCCCAGACCTCAATCCAATTGAGAATCTGTGGTATGACTTAAAGATTGCTGTACACCAGCAGAACCCATCCAACTTGAAGAAGCTGGAGCAGTTTTGCCTTGAAGAATGGGCAAAAATCCCAGTGGCTAGATGTGTCAAGCTTATAGATACATACCCCAAGAGACTTGCAGCTGTAATTGCTGCAAAAGGTGGCTCTACAAACTATTGACTTTGGGGGGGTGAATACTTATGCACGCTCAAGTTTTCTGTTTTTTTTCTTATTTCTTGTTTGTTTCACAATAAAAAATATTTTGCATCTTCAAAGTGGTAGGCATGTTGTGTAAATCAAATGATACAAATCCCCAAAAAATCCATTTTAATTCCAGGTTGTAAGGTAACAAAATAGGAAAAATGCCAAGGGGGGTCAATACTTTCGCAAGCCACTGTATATCCACAAACATAGACAGACTATCAAGACCTTTGACTCTTGTCGTCTTCTTCTAAACGATCTCTGACAGTCACAGCTTTTGTGATCATATGACATAAAATGAAATACAGACGGCAAGGTCCTATCTTTTAAATTGCCTGTCTTGACATATTTATGTATATGTGCCATCAGCAGTGAAATGTCCTTTATACCATTGTAATCAACAAAGTGAATACTGCAAACTCATCAATATTTTAAATCAGGATCTGTTTTTTCAGTCTTGCAGCCACTTTTTAACTGGTCTTTTTGTTTTGGGAGAAGACGATAATGTATACCTGAATTCTTATAAAAAATGATTTGTAAGGCCAGGGCCTATGCAATCTACATTACGCTGAACTGATTCCTCTAACTAGTGACGTTACAGGAAGTGAATTTCAGATGTGGCAAATTACAGGTTGATAAATCGAGGAGTTAAACAGCTCGTTTGAAAAATACTGGTCTAAAACATTAAAAGAAACCCGAGATCACATTGCTGTCGTGCCTTTTTAACCCTATAGTCACAAAGTGATAAGTGTTTCCCTTTCCCTTTAAAGGGAAGGTTTTATTAGGAAATGGACGCTTTATTAGGTCATTGCATGTAAAGGAGCTGAACCAGCTATTGTTCAATAAAACTCCTGATCTGTCAGACCAACGGGAAGATGATGACTGTAGAGAATTTTGACAACAAAAAGACATGATTTTATAAGTTACCCAACTCTGAACGCTATTAATAACCATGTTCATCTACCACAGCAGTGCATCATGGGCCATCAATATATTAGAGAAAACAAAACACTTTAGATGATAGGGGCAGCAGTCTCAGTTCTTTGATCTTCATCGTCTTTACAGCCTTTGCAATATATGACTGCATTTTAACACAAACTGATTTATTCTAGCAAGCTGAACAATTATTGTTTATATAAAAGGATCACTGATAGTAGGGATGCAATTGTGTAGCGTAGATAATAATGTTTTGAGTGTTTGGAAATGGTTGAGGAACTTTTCAGGGACAACCTGAACCTCGCCAACCACAGATTGGGAACCTCTGTGCTGGAAACTCAAACCCTGGAGCTGTCATTTGGGTTTCTTTATAGTATCTCTGTGGATTTGTGTTAAGTAAATTCACCTATTTTTTGACAAAGTTCACGGTGGCAGAATGGTCGCACTGGAAATTGCAGCAATGATTAGTTCCTGTCTTCATTAGTAAAATATGTGTGTGAATCATGTGAATGATTGCTTACTGTGGTACCCTGGTGCTACAGCTCACGCCAAGCTTCTCCATCCTGCTGGAAATGCATTGTTTGCAGAATCTTGCTGAGCTCACCTGTTTGTTTATTAGCATTTTTTATATATACTGTATTGTGGCAAAGTGCCCGCCCTTGTGTATATTTTGTGTTGTATGTTGTGTGTTAATGTTGGTGTATAGTCATTGGTACGCGGGATAGAAATGGGTCTGTGTAATATGAGTGTTTAAAATGTATATTTGTATTTAGGCACAAGGATTGCACAGCACTTCACGTGCAAGTAAAAAGTAATAATATATGAGCACGGGGAATTGCACTTTATTAATTCATGTGCAGTTGTACCGCGACTCCAATTGAATGATTGATTAGCAATCGAGTCTCGGTTTTCACTCGGGGTCGTGTGTTCGATAAGTGGAGAACGGGATTGGAGATGGAGGTAATAATCAAATAATAGCGTAAGTAAAATAGAAGCTCACCGTGTTTGTCTGTATAGTCTGTTTTGTTTATCTGGTTTTGTTTTGGCGAATGTGCTGTGTCCTGTGTTTTTGTTTGTTACAACCTTTTTATTTACTGTTCTGTTAATTCATTAAATGCCGCGCGCAAGCAAGCGCTCAACTCCACCCAGCTCCACCTCTTCCTGTTTCTGGTCTGACGTCCCCCACTCCAGCCGTCTTTGTAACGTGTATATGTGTGTGTGAGTGTGTATATATATATATGGTATTTTAATGTACTTTTGGGTTAACTAACCTCTAAGAGCAATGCATTTATTTAAAAAATGTTTTAAGATTTTTAAAAGTCTACCGATAACCTGAACTGTATTATTCAAACCAAATTGATTTTAGCAGATGGAGGCTTCTTAGCATAGCAGTGGATTTGTATACCTTTAATTCCTTTGATTTGATGCATGCTGGCTGTTAAAACGTTAAAATATCTGTGAATTGTTTAATGTCAGTAATACAGTCTAAATATCTCCCCTGCACCATATAGGAATCTATTTTTTTTGCATTAGTGAATTATTTTGCAAGAAGCATATTCTGTTCTCACATGCATGTTGAATGGTAAACAAATCCAGTTTAATTTCTTGAATAAATGCTTTTAAATTGAAACGATTTTAACTTGGTAAGTAGCCTAAACATTTTAAGTTTAGAGTGTGTGTTTTTGGTAATTACATAACCTGTACTGAATGTATAATTGGTCACATAAAAAACCACACAAACGCTATTACTTTCTATGACAATTTTAATAGTAATAACTTTTATATTAAAACAAATAACAATGTTTAAAATCAAGGAATAAACACATTAACCAGTGCAGTACAATACAGTACTACAACCTCATTACTTCGAAGATGCAATATAAGATGCATTGCAAATATAAAAGCCAACATTTAAAAGCAATATATATTACATACATGTTTAAATATAAGACTTAACAAGTATATAACCCTAAACATTAGCAGCTTCATTCAGATTTCCTACCTTCATAACTAGTTCATTCAGCTAGCAGCATTTAAACATTAGAGAGGCAGCATATTTCAGTAGAACACCAAACTTCACAAACTTCACACAGATATAATAAAGAAAAGATAGCGTCATAGAATCACATTCAGCTACATTTCTTCAAACTGGAACACATTTATATTTAGTCATTCATATTTTGCTGATCCATTTTTGTCCAAAAACACATTCATTTGGTAGCATTTTAACCCTTTTGATCCAAGCAACTGCAGAAACTATTGGAGCATCCTGTGCCACTTCTGGATATTTAGCAAAATGCTCTGCTTCTGTTTCTCTTCGGACTACAAATGCTTGGAAGTTCCCAGGTGTTTCTGATCATCAATAATTATGTATCGTGTAAAACTAGAAACAAAAACACATAATGTTACTTAGGATCTCTTTTAAAAAGTTATGCAAACACTGCAGCTCTGGGAGGAACCCAGATACAAAAGGCTCGGGTTGGATCACAGTGTCTTAACTTCGCCAAAACACCGGGTTTGATCTTAAAAACAGGTTAATTTTATAAAACCTTTTTCCCTTAGAATCCTGGGCTCGTAGTGGACCCCAGAGAAGACTCTTCTAAAGTGCGCACATTTGTGTTGTCATTTCACTCCACTTTGCACTACTGATTCTGAAATACAATGGGAATGGTTCGAGGCTACATGTAACAACTGAGAATGTGAGGAACCTCCTTGCCAATTAACTTACCAGCTCGAATGAAACATAGCAATGTTTAGGCATGTATTATTGAATTGAAATAGTCCTACCAAAGCAACTTAAGGCAAATAACTTCTTGAGGTAAAGTACAGTTTTATACTGTTTAATAATATTGCCCAATCATCGGACGGGAATCTACAAAGAATAATAATGTACTGTATCTATTAATTTGAAAGCAGTCCTGCCACATGTTTCATCATGATAAAGCTAGAAAGGGCTCCTAAATAACTTATGTACTGTATATAGTTATATAAACAATGCCGCGTTTGCATGAGTCTTTACAGCTTACTGTACATGCTGACTCTCACACTGGCAAGTGGTTTTATTTAAATACACAAAATACAGTGTTGTGTCTCGGTATGATGTCACACATGAGTAACACAGCAGCGCCGGGATGTGTTGTGTCTCGGTATGATGTCACACATGAGTAACACAGCAGCACCGGGATGTGTTGTGTCTCGGTATGATGTCACACATGAGTAACACAGCAGCGCCGGGATGTGTTGTGTCTCGGTATGATGTCACACATGAGTAACACAGCAGCACCGGGATGTGTTGTGTCTCGGTATGATGTCACACATGAGTAACACAGCAGCGCCGGGATGTGTTGTGTCTCGGTATGATGTCACACATGAGTAGCACAGCAGCACCGGGATGTGTTGTGTCTCGGTATGATGTCACACATGAGTAACACAGCAGCACCGGGATGTGTTGTGTCTTGGTATGATGTCACACATGAGTAACACAGCAGCGCCGGGATGTGTTGTGTCTCGGTATGATGTCACACATGAGTAACACAGCAGCACCGGGATGTGTTGTGTCTCGGTATGATGTCACACATGAGTAACACAGCAGCACCGGGATGTGTTGTGTCTCGGTATGATGTCACACATGAGTAACACAGCAGCACCGGGATGTGTTGTGTCTCGGTATGATGTCACACATGAGTAGCACAGCAGCGCCGGGATGTGTTGTGTCTCGGTATGATGTCACACATGAGTAACACAGCAGCGCCGGGATGTGTTGTGTCTCGGTATGATGTCACACATGAGTAACACAGCAGCACCGGGATGTGTTGTGTCTCGGTATGATGTCACACATGAGTAACACAGCAGCGCCGGGATGTGTTGTGTCTCGGTATGATGTCACACATGAGTAGCACAGCAGCACCGGGATGTGTTGTGTCTCGGTATGATGTCACACATGAGTAGCACAGCAGCACCGGGATGTGTTGTGTCTCGGTATGATGTCACACATGAGTAACACAGCAGCATGTGTTGTGTCCGGGATGTGTTGTGTCTCGGTATGATGTCACACATGAGTAACACAGCAGCACCGGGATGTGTTGTGTCTCGGTATGATGTCACACATGAGTAACACAGCAGCACCGGGATGTGTTGTGTCTCGGTATGATGTCACACATGAGTAACACAGCAGCGCCGGGATGTGTTGTGTCTCGGTATGATGTCACACATGAGTAACACAGCAGCGCCGGGATGTGTTGTGTCTCGGTATGATGTCACACATGAGTAACACAGCAGCGCCGGGATGTGTTGTGTCTCGGTATGATGTCACACATGAGTAGCACAGCAGCGCCGGGATGTGTTGTGTCTCGGTATGATGTCACACATGAGTAACACAGCAGCGCCGGGATGTGTTGTGTCTCGGTATGATGTCACACATGAGTAACACAGCAGCGCCGGGATGTGTTGTGTCTCGGTATGATGTCACACATGAGTAACACAGCAGCGCCGGGATGTGTTGTGTCTCGGTATGATGTCACACATGAGTAGCACAGCAGCGCCGGGATGTGTTGTGTCTCGGTATGACGTCACACATTATTACATGTAACAGGCAGGGGATTTAGGTCCCGGTGAGATACTTCTTCATGACAGGGAAGCGCTAATTCTGTATTTACAGTTCTGACGGATGATGTATGGCCTAACATACTTGTTAAAATGTATAATTGATAAACTGACAGCAACATTTTGGTGCATAAGGTATTGATGAATAGCACAGTAAAACATACATTTGCCCATCATGTCTTTACACAAAGTGTGATTTGTACCACTATCTCGTGAAAGGAAACAAGAGTACTGGAGATGTTAAAATAACGAGTAGTACACACATGCATTCAACTTTAGATGGTTGTTGCTTTTGCTTGAAGGGAGCCACATGGGTAACACCACATGTCTCTTCCATTACGAGGGGTTGGGGGTTGGTCTGTAAAATTCATCATATTGATGTTCAATAAAGCTTGCAGTTCCACCAACACGAAAGAACCAATGTCCCAAATTTAGTTGTAAGAGATATGAAGAACAGAATTCCTTGTGTCTTTGCTCCCAGGAAAAACAGCTGTCCGTCAAGTTTCTGAAGAGAAGGGCATAGTCAGAGTTCCAGCCCTCTTGAGTATGACAGCAGCACAAGCACCTGGGGACCTTTGGCAAGTCAGCTGTCATATGACATTAACTTATGCCATCAGGAGGAGTCTTGGCTGTGAATGGATGGATGTAGCTGTGCTGACCAGGACTAAGCACACAACTCTCCTTATGAGCAGGGCAGCCAAACACTTGCTCTACGAGCACAGAGAGGGCTTTGATCAAATTGAGCTTGCAGTTACAGAGCTCCGTTTACTGTTTATAAAGGGCTGCTCTATCAACTCAAGGAGTTGCCAGAGACGTATGAAAATACCTGTTGATAAACAACGAGCGAGTGAAATGGTACTATTAATGCATTTTATAAAGCAGCTGTTTCTAATATAAACAGTATTCATGATCTCTCTCTACATAAACTTCCTAACTACTGTTATTATGGGGCTTTGTAGTGTGTGTGTGGATAGATAGATAGATAGATCGATATCATATTGAAAATCCCTCTAGCCACATCCCTTTTAAGCTGTTAATATGTTTGAGAAGCTTATTTTACATAGTCGGTTCTTATAAAATGATTCTATAAAAAGCATTTACCGTGTCAACTATAGATTTAAAAAATAATAATATTCACATTATTTTAATGAAGTTGCTTAGTGTTTTATATTTAGTATCAGTATAGGTTAAGTGTTGGTCATACTGGTTCTTTGCAAAAGCAGGCCTGTTTACATTATCCCTGTCCAACTTCACGTCCTTTACATGTTGAGGGGTGCAACAGCAGTTTCTGGCAGAACCAAATCAACTCTTTGCTGACATTGGAAGAAAGAGAATGGCTTTCTGCCCTGGTCCAGTTTTTGATCCTGACTTGAACTGCCCAGTCCGCTTCAAAGCTACATACCAATCCGGGTATTTCTGAGAGCGGTAAGTGTTGTAGTTGTTCGACTCTAGTCTTTCAAAGAAGAAGCATTCATCTGTTGTGCATTTCTGAAACACAAAAAGAAATAAACATTTGTTTATGAAATAATCTGCAATTTACAGCAAGACATTTTAACTTTTTTTTAAAAGCAATCGATTTTTAAAAATATGTTACCCTGCTTACCAGATAGGCTAGAATAATTATTGTAGCATTAGTGCTATTGTAGTGTAAAATAATGATATATGGATCAATAAAACTGACTCCTAGACTAGTAAAGAAATGTCTATTGACTATAGATGATGTGTCATCTCAAACGATACTGCTTAAAATTCCAGAATCCCAAAGGATACTGCTTACAATTCCAGAAACCCAAAACCCAGCCACTTGTTCTGTGGCATTTAAAACTATCCATATGTGACCCCCTCCCCCAAGAATAAACTTACACATGCAGAGCACTTTTTTACATCAGCTTCGAAACACATGTGTTGACAAGTCCAGCGTACTATGCAATCCAGCCCTCATGAAATAATAATCCTGTAGAGTGTGTTCTCTCATATTGGATGACTCTCTGCCTTTTAAATTCTGACATCATTTGTGTGGGAAAGTGAATATGTTCTGCTGAAATGTCAGTGTCTGAACCACATGATTTACTGTACTAGGAATTACAGGGACCCTCTGTCCTCCCTTGAATGCTAATTTAGGGAGACCTCCCATTTTCATTTACCAAATGCTCTAACGTCTTTTTAAATTAAGCATTCCCTGCCAACTTTGAATCAAATCGCTGCCCCCAGTAATAAAATAGCAAGCATGGCTTCCTCAGCCATTCATAAAACACTAAACAGATTAAGTATGGCAATAAACTTAGATTTTTACGTAGTGACAGTTTTGTAACCACAAAACTGACTGGCATAAACCTTGCACACACTGCCACAACCCAACTAGAGGAAATGAAAATGCGTCATAAACTGCAGTGAATACTTATGCTGGACCTCCGGTAACAGAAGAGAATCAGGAATTCTACAGAATGCTATCAGTTCTTTATTAGAGTGCCTGCTGCCTAACTGAGCTGTATCCTTTTGCCCTCCACCCTCACATGCAGTATAATCCAATCGATTGAATTGACAATCTTAAAGAACTTGTGTAGGAAATAAATCAAAGCCACAAGTAATTACAAACAGCACAAACAGGGACAAGTAGAGTGAATGATATCAAATGATGTCAGTGAAGGACAGATTTTAATTTACTTAATTACTTTCTTGTTCAAGAAGAAAAACATACATTAAAGATGATAAAAATCAAGGTTGTTTTGGTTTTCATCAGTTTCAAGACTAATAAAAATATATATTTGTTTAATATAAATAGGCTACAATTTCCATGGGTTCCCTATTTGTAATACATATAGCTCTATTAGTCTTCAACAATGTGTAATGGATTATTATTATGTACTAAACATTATGGGGTAGATGTATAGGCACAGTGCAAGTAATTACCTGGCCACAATGCAATTTGAATTTTGCATTTACAAGAAGGTATAGTTTCTGGTTTATCAAGTTGTTATAAAAGCTCTTCACAGCTAAAATGGTAAGTCTTACAAAATCCTACTTGTGGTCATGTTTTCAAAGGTGATGTTTTAGATCTTAACAACAGTCCTTCCATTCTAATGTATGATTACATGATGTCACTAACACCGTTCATAACAAATTATTTTTTTAAATGTTTATGTTATTTCACGCGGCGAGAGCCGGGGCTGGAGTAAAAGGTTGATACTTGGAGAGGTAGTTTGAGGAGTGGCCTCAGGGGATAGGATTGGAAAGAGGTTCCCGATCGACGGCAGCCTTCTAGACCAGAGGAGAGAAAGTAGCCTCGAAGACAGGCTGTTATCCAGCCTCGGGAACCAGGAAACACATAAGATAGACTGGCGGAGCCCACGACAGGCTCTGTGGAGCGGCAGTCGTGCAAGAGGAAAGGCTCTTGCGCTGAAGAACCTGGAAAAGGAATGATAGAATAGGGAGCTGGAAATAGAGCCCAGTCTCAAGTTAAGTAAGATAAAGAGCAGGAGCTGCTATAGAGGCTGTAGATGTATCTGGAGATGACGGTGTAGGGACACAATGGAGAATTAATCTTCGAAAGCTGTATAAATTGACCCTGATGAAGTTGATCTGTCTTAGAGATGCAGAGCATAATTAGGAAATGTGAATCTGGAACTAAGGAGATTGTAGGAGGTTGTAGCACAATTCTCTGCCAACCAGAATTTTGATAGGATGTCGATGTTGGTCTTTAAGTGTTGAGGCACTTTACATAGAGCCAAGATAAGGCCTCTTTTGGGATCGATGGAGAATTGCTGTGAGGCCGCTGCAAAACCTATTGACTTGATCAGGAGCAGTCAATGAGTATATTGTACATTGCAAGGTAGGAGGCTGGTTTGACTGAAATGCTGATAAATCCAAGGACATGGTTTCTGTACTTGACTGGCAGCTCACATCAATTGAAATATTAAGCTCGTTTGAAAATACATGACTTTAGCAGTGAAAGGACTAGCTAAAATATAGAACTTGTATACAGCGATCTTTATGTTACGATTAGAATAAAACTGTTGGCTTTAGAAAATATGCAGGGTAGAATAGATTTGATTTTTGTGATCAATAGTCCACGTGACTGGAATGTTTATCCTAAATGCTCTGATGCTGTATCATGCCAACACCTGAAGTCTGGTGATCTTCAATAATATTGCGGCGAATCTGTGTAGAAAGAGGATGACGGTGGATTGTATTTGGACAGAGGAAAGTAGAATGGGCTGTGGGTGCACAGAATCCGCAGGCACTGGCTCACAAACCCCTGAAAACACGATTAAAAGAGGTCTAAAATCAGTGTATGATCAATCGACAGAATGGTTTCCTGCTGATAAGATGGTGGCGGTTTTAGCGGAGAATGCTTCACAGTACTCATAGAACACAGAGCGACACAATGTAGAAAAAAGTATTGCTCCAGCTTTTGATGGCGGTGTGGAAGTTAGTGTTACGTGACTTTAGTGTAACATTAACATCTTTACCTTTAATTATTTATGTTGTGATGTTAGGAGAGAGTGACGCCTGATAGAAGCGGCTGTTGAAATCACAGGCGGCTCGTCAGTACAGGCAAGTGAGGCATGGCCTGCTGAGTGTCGTCTATCTGATTATCTATGAAGACATTTTACATATTCTTTATATATTTATTATTTCTTAAATGTATTAAATACATATTTTAGGACAGTTAAGCATATATATAAGTAAGTTAACATAGGTCCACGAGACACTCCTGCAGTTGATTTAAATGTCACAAATTCAGCGAGTTGAACTTACTCTCTCCAGTTGTGAAAACACAGCAGCAGGAAGCTGGAAGATTGCAGTAAAGAGGCACAGAGCTCACAGTGCCTCATGAAACTGCCTAGTTACCACGACAACATAACACTCCCAGTAGTAGCTCGATGAGGGCGTTGCCGTGGTAACCATGGCCTGTGAGGCGCCTGTGGAAAGTTGCAGCAAAGCAGTGTCGTTGGAGTTTATGCTTTTTTTTTTTTTGGCAATGGTTTGTTTTGAAAGTGATGCTATGCGAGTAGGCTTCACGTAATATGTTACAAAGCACAAAACTAGAACGAGAACAAAGCTGGGGTTCCCGTGTTGAACTGGGAATTAAAATTAAATGAACATCCTTACCCATTATGATTTTTTGTGTCGGCTGCTGAACGTAAGTAGCAGTGGATGTTGATGCCTTCTCGAACAGAGCTTTAAAAAGTTTGGCTGAGGGCCGATCTTTATAATGGAGACACAGCGAAGGTTGAATAATGGCGGCACTTTGAACGGCGTGGCTGGAGATTAGATAGTTGCAGGTTTAACTGGCAATGCAGCTGCTGCAGTGAGAAAAAAAGATTCTGAAGGACGAGAAAAATCTTGGGAGCAGGTAGGACGAGAGAACGAGAAGATGAAGTTTAGACGTTAGTAAAGAGAAAGTTTAAGCACGATTGCCAGAAAGCAAGAACACAATATGAGAAAACAAACTGAAAATGGTAAACAGCTAGCTGTGAGAGATTCAGACTTAAACAGATTGACAGGGAAAGCAGGGTGGTGCCCCAGATTTCATCCCCCAAAATACGCCTATGGCTATCACAAGGCAGTAAAGTAAGAAAACACTCTAAGCTTTACTTAAACACTGGAACATTGTTTCATTTGGCAACTGAACCTTCATAAAGCACAGAGAATCCTTGCCACCGTGCTCATAAGAATTTGAATTAACCTTACTTCACAGGCACATATGGGAGATAGGTTTTTTTCTGTTTGTTTTTTTTTTTATGACCTAAACCCAAACATCTGGCTCAGATTTGTGTTGCTATGGGCAACAGAGTTCCAAGAACTGTACTACTCTCCACAAGGAGTCTGCTGTGTAGTGAGTTCTGTACCTACCTACATGGTAGTCTCCAGATGCAGAGCCTAGAAGCAGTTTCTGAAACTTAATCAAATATATATTGAAATGTATCTCAGAAATCTTAAAGGCTATGAATTATGCCAATCTATGGCAAGAAGATGGAGAACAGAGATGTATTTACAAACAGCAATTGTTAACGTAGACCAGTATACTGTGAAAGAAAACCTGGCTAATTCTGTTTCAGGATCATGACCCTTTCACATCAAACACTCCATCGTCTTCTGTTGTGTTATCAAAACACCAAGGTGTGAGTGTGACATACCTGCATACATATGAACAAGTGGCTTCACTAATTCTCCTTGTGTCACTGGTTGTTTTTAACTGTAACAAATGTATTTCAATGTTTATCGATATTTCTGTAAAGTTACTTAGTCGTGAGAGAGTTAACTCACTGTTGAAATCTGCCCTGTTTGGGATCTACTGCAAACTTCTCTTATGCATTAGAGCAAGGCAGTGCACAATATTCCTCAGAATGATCCACATTACCTAGACTTGATTGTTAATCCATCATTCAATTGGAGTCTCGGTACAACTGCACGTGAATCAATCAAGTGCAATTCCCCGAGCTCACATATTATTACATTTTACTTGCACATGAAGTGCTGTGCAATCCTTGTGCCTAAATACAAATATACATTTTAGACACTCGTGTTACACAGACCCGTTTATATCACGTGTACTAATGATTATATACCAACATTAACACACAACACAAAATACACACAGGGCGGGGCACTTTGCCACAGTTCACCAGATAATTCATCATAAAAAACTGTCAAACAGAAGATATAACTCATACATGTCAACTTATCTTACAGGGTTCCAGAGCTATTAAAAAACATGTGTCAGAACAGCACTGACATTCACATGACTAGGACTGTTTTTAATGCTTTTGGACTGATATGTAACAATTCACTAAGAGTACTGTTGATAACTATACGTCAGGGAGGAGGAAATTGCAGCCATGTCTTCTCTCCAGAATGCCCCATACTTTAATTTCTTTTGAGACTGTTCATCGTGAAACATCATGTAGTTTGTGAGGGTTTGGATAACAGGGAGGAGCAGGATTATATACCAGGGAGGAGCAGGATTATATACCAGGGAGGAGCAGGATTATATACCAGGGAGGAGCAGGTTTATACACCAGGGAGGAGCAGGATTATATACCAGGGAGGAGCAGGTTTATACACCAGGGAGGATCAGGATCATATACCAGGGAGGAGCAGGATCATATATCAGGGAGGAGCAGGATTATATATCAGGGAGGAGCAGGATTATATATCAGGGAGGAGCAGGATTATATACCAGGGAGGAGCAGGTTTATATACCAGGGAGGAGCAGGATTATATACCAGGGAGGAGCAGGATTATATACCAGGGAGGAGCAGGATTATATACCAGAGGAGCAGAGCAGGATTATATACCAGGGAGGAGCAGGATTATATACCAGGGAGGAGCAGGATTATATACCAGGGAGGAGCAGGATTATATACCAGGGAGGAGCAGGATTATATACCAGGGAGGAGCAGGCTTGGATACCAGGGAGGAGCAGGATTATATACCAGGGAGGAGCAGGATTATATACCAGGGAGGAGCAGGATTATATACCAGGGAGGAGCAGGATTATATACCAGGGAGGAGCAGGATTATATACCAGGGAGGAGCAGGATTATATACCAGGGAGGAGCAGGCTTATATACCAGGGAGGAGCAGGATTATATACCAGGGAGGAGCAGGCTTGGATACCAGGGAGGAGCAGGATTATATATATATATATATATATGGTAACAGGGTACTGGGAGACAGTCAACATGGTTTTAGGAAAGGGAGATCGTGCCTAACTAACTTGCTTGATTTTTTTGAGGATGCAACATCCATAATGGATAATTGCAAAGCATATGACATGGTTTATTTAGATTTCCAGAAAGCTTTTGACAAAGTCCCGCACAAAAGATTAATTCTCAAACTGAACGCAGTTGGGATTCAAGGAAACACATGTACATGGATTAGGGAGTGGTTAACATGTAGAAAACAGAAAGTACTGATTAGAGGAAAAACCTCAGAATGGAGTGTGGTAACCAGCGGTGTACCACAGGGATCAGTATTAGGTCCTCTGCTATTCCTAATCTACATTAATGATTTAGATTCTGGTATAGTAAGCAAACTTGTTAAATTTGCAGACGACACAAAAGTAGGAGGAGTGGCAAACACTGTTGCAGCAGCAAAGGTCATTCAAAATGATCTAGACAAGATTCAGAACTGGGCAGACACATGGCAAATGACATTTAATAGAGAAAAGTGTAAGGTACTGCACACAGGAAATAAAAATGTACATTATAAATATCATATGGGAGATATTGAAATTGGAGAAGGAATCTATGAAAAAGACCTAGGAGTTTTTGTTGACTCAGAAATGTCTTCATCTAGACAATGTGGGGAAGCTATAAAAAAGGCTAACAAGATGCTTGGATACATTGTGAAAAGTGTTGAATTTAAATCAAGGGAAGTAATGTTAAAACTGTACAATGCACTAGTAAGACCTCATCTTGAATATTGTGTTCAGTTCTGGTCACCTCGCTATAAAAAAGATATTGCTGCTCTAGAAAGAGTGCAAAGAAGAGCGACCAGAATTATTCCGGGCTTAAAAGGCATGTTATATGCAGACAGGCTAAAAGAATTGAATCTGTTCAGTCTTGAACAAAGAAGACTACGTGGCGACCTAATTCAAGCATTCAAAATTCTAAAAGGTATTGACAGTGTCGACCCAAGGGACTTTTTCAGCCTGAAAAAAGAAACAAGGACCAAGGGTCACAAATGGAGTTTAGAAAAAGGGGCATTCAGAACAGAAAATAGGAGACACTTTTTTACATAGAGAATTGTGAGGGTCTGGAATCAACTCCCCAGTAATGTTGTTGAAGCTGACACCCTGGGATCCTTCAAGAAGCTGCTTGATGAGATTTTGGGATCAATAAGCTACTAACAACCAAACGAGCAAGATGGGCCGAATGGCCTCCTCTCGTTTGTAAACTTTCTTATGTTCTTATGTTCTTATATACCAGTGAGGAGCAGGTTTATATACCAGGGAGGAGCAGGCTTATATACCAGGGAGGAGCAGGCTTGGATACCTGGGATACTTTCTTCCCCCGTATCATTCACCTATCAGATCTGCTGTCTTAACCATTGTAAATGAACGTGGACTATTGCGTGACATTGGATAAATACAAGTTAAACTCCTTTAACTCCTAGAATTTGCTGTGAAATCCTACTCTGCACAAAATGTATGATTGCAATTAGCAGCATGTAGGTAAAACCATCAGTGACCCAAGTACTTGTTTCAAAAAACTAAATTTTGCTACCATAACAACAACAAATAAAAACTATCCTCTGGGTAAACATTTCAACACTATAAAACCACAGCTTCGCTCAACTTTGTTGTGATCTTCCTCACAGCAAAGACCAGCCCTACTATAGATAATCACAAACTTAGTATGACCACACGAAACTGGTGTATGATATATATTTATATATATATATATATATATATATATATATATATATATATATATATATATATATATATATGTTATTTATTTAATTAGCTATAACCACTTTAGATCATTATTGCTACTATAAGCCTAAATAAAAAAGATAGCGAGTTGATTATATTTTTATACTGTAAAACCTTACTATCCAAACTAACTCATTTTATTACCAAGTCAGTTTACTAACCTGTCATGTTGTGTGCAATGCTGTTATTCCCAGTTGTCTTATGAAAGGTGCTAACCAGCCCTCTCTGTTATTTACAGAACTGTACAGTACAGTACATTGTGCTGTATATTTAAAGGTACAGTATTGTGGGCTCCCGAGTGGCGCACCCAGTAAAGCACTCTGCGTGAGTACACTACGGCGCCGGTTCCAGTCTGGGCTAATCCACAGCCGACCGTGGACGGGAGTTCCCAGGAGGCGGCATTCAATTGGCTGAGCGTTGCCAGAGGGCCTAGGTCGGCCAGGGTGACCTGATTCACCACGCACCAGCGACCCCTGTAGTCTGTCCGGGCACCTGCGGGCTTGCCTGTTAGTTAGCTTGCCTCCTACACTGTAGCTCCTGGGTGGCTGCATGGTGAATTTGCAGTGTGTAAAGAAGCGGGCGGCTGACGGCACACGCTTCGGAGGACAGGAGGAGCAGGATTCAGCACAGGGGTGGTAGTGGTGAGATGAGCCTAAATAATAATTGGGCATTTTCAAATTGAGAGAAAATAACAAAAATAATTGGCAATGAATAAATTTAAAAAAAAAAAAAGGTACTTTACTGCAATTTTGTTTTTTGGGGGTAGAAATGTTGATTGGAAATGTCATGTGAACAATAAAACAGAAGAAGAACACCAGGTTAAACCCTGGGCCTGGCTATGAAAGGGGTGGTGATGCAGTGCTAAAATAACAGTTCTTTGTTGCTGCTTGTTTACTGGATGAAACTGCTATTACTGGGTTCCATTAAACACATAGAAAAGCTTTCTTGAAAAAGATTTTTATAGCACAGTTGAAAATAGACTGAACTTTAGAACTCAAAAGATACACCCTGTGTACTCTTTCACACTCCCTAAGCGCCCTGGAAAAACTGATTGCAAGTGTGGAATGGGACAGCCTAGCAGTCTTACACTAGAGTATAGCTGCATGCATGGTCATCACTAAAGCCATTAGACAGATTCGCACCCTCTAAACATAGTGTAATATATTTGTTTTACATTGCTATAGTTCAACACAACACAACATTAGATATTCTGCTTTATATTACTCATCTGGTCAGGATAATGAAATCACAAAATGAAATCAGCTATGCTACTTTTGTGAACAATGCCTGAAGTTCATACAGTAAGAGACAGATCCCTGGGCAGTAAGATTTCCTTTAACCATATTTTCAGTTGATTTAACAAACATTTGAACATGCCATTTGGGAACGAGAGGAGGCTATTTAGCCCATCAGTGCTTGACCAGTTCCTAGTTGTTGATCTCAAAACTTTGTCAAATCGGGTCTTAAAGGATCCCAATGATTCAGCATCAGAATGACTAAGTAACCCAACAAATGTCCTCCCCATTCTCTGTGTATAGTTTTTGTACTGAGCTTACTGTACTGGCTTGGGTTAACTTTGTCCCCTTACCTCTTCTTTGTTTTAGGCTGTGACAGGGCAGGGTGCTCATGAAGAGTGGGGTTTGTGTCTATATATTGTAAATAGTATTGTGTAAAAATGTGTGTATTTATTGTAATTAATAAATGAAGTACCTGACACTCCTGGGAGAGCCTGGCTGCTGTGTGTGATTACCAGGTGTGGAATCTTAATCAGCAGGATGTTGTGTTCCAGCGGGGCGTCAGGTATAAAAAAGTCTTGTTCATTCACTTCAGGGCTGCTGCAAAGCCAAAGCCAATGGGCTGAACATTATCCAAGCTGCCCGGACAAAGAGAGTAGCCCGGCAAGAAGCCAGAGTCGGCATATGTTTATTATTGAACATTGAAGATTAGTTCAGGGATTTTAGATTCCCTTAAAGTATAGCAAGGTGTATAAGTGGGACCTTATTAACCCTTTGAGTAGTACGAGCGTACCGGTGCGTTCTGCAACTTTAACCTTGAATTACTGAACCTACAAAACCCCTGATCACATGATATTGTAACACTATGTTTCTGTAACATATTTTATTGGTCTCTTGTGCCCTCTGCCAGATATTGACTGAATTACATATAATTATCCCAGTCACAAAAATCTCAACAGTATTTGTAAACCAGTGAAAATTGCTCAGTGAGAAAAAAGTATAAGTAATAATACTGAATTCAGATTCCAATTTAAATTCAAATACATACAATCCTTCCACTGAATCAGATGTCAGTGAGTGTGTCAGTGAAGACATAAGCAAATAATTTTTTCTATCAACATCAACAACGAAGAGGCGGCACCAAGCTCTGTGCGTTTCTCCCTGCTTCAAGGAGTATCTCATACGCTGAAGCATTAGACACTCTCACTCCCTCCGCCCCCACAACCTGTTCACTCAGATATGATTTATTCATCTCTCTCTCTCTCTCTCTCTCTCTCTCTCTCTCTCTCTCTCTCTCGTTAGGACGTTGTTGTGGTTGTTCCACCCCATTGTTTATTGTTTATTGCCTACATGTTATTTTTCAGTCAAACCCTTTCCCTATAACTAAATAAAAATATATACATGTATTTGTTTTATTTATTTATGGTGTATGGTGTATTTTGTCAGTATTCATTATAGCTTTCAGCTTGTTTGTATGCTGTACTCATAATAATCAAGCGCATGCAGAAGACAAAAAAAACCCTCACTCCCATAGGACCGACAGTGCATAGTAGAACTCACTACTCAAAGGGTTAAGGAGTGGCGCACATCGTTTTCACAACATCTTTTATTTTATGGATTAATTTTGCCTTTCGTACCCTGTGTTGTATGTACTCTGTGCTCTACCATTGCTTGTGGTGTCACATGAGCTATTCAGTGTGTTGATATGTAAATAAATCCTGTTCGCCTGCGGGGCGTATCAACTATAACCTCCGTCTCAATCTCCTGCCTGTCACTCAACAGCGAATGCACGCACCCACACGGCTACCCTGTTACATATGGTGGTAGTAGTGGGATTCGCTGCATTTCACCGAGGCAAGGTGGGATATCAGAAGGAGATCAAGATCCCAGGGTGGAGGGCCCCTAGGGAAAGAGCTGATGCCCCAAACCCCTGACATTTTTTGGGGGGACAAGGTTAAGCCTGCAGGTGGTCCTACTGAGGAAGCCAGAGAGGGGAACCAATGGAGAAATGGGTGAAAAGCCAAGGAGGGAGTAGCTGGAGCCCTGGAGAGGGAGGAGTTACTATCCTCGAAGGTTAAAGCAGGAGCTATCATCCTCAAAGGCCAGACTAGGAGTGGCTGCCTGCCTGTCTAAAGAGCCAGAGGAGGAGCTACAATCCCTACAGCCTAGACATTTAGGCTAAATAAATTCAGCCTAAATGCCATGCGACCCAATTTGAACAGGTGAAAAAAGCAAAGGCATTAATCTGCAGTGCCACCTAGCCTCCTGTTGAAGAAGGTTTGATACTTACCGACCCAAATAGCCGCCCATCTTCATTCATCGCAAGATAACGGTTTGCAGAGATCCCTTTGATTGAAACCACTCCGACTGACTCTGCCTGGAGTTGCAGCTTGACTGAAAAACAAGAAGCGATGTAGAATACAAGAATCCAACAGCATGGCCTCAAGCACAAGAGAAAGGATCATTTTCAGTAGATCTGCATAAATGAACTCTGCTTCATATTCAGAGAAAATCCCTGATGAACAAATATGGCCTCCTTGTAAAATATTATATATATATATATATATATATATATATATATATATATATATCCAGGCATGGACTGTCCCTTGATGTTCATTATTTCCCAGCCCCATCACTGTTTCTATTTATGACTTCTAGTTACCGTGTCTCTGTTCTGTGCTCTGAAATAGCTTCACGCTATTTTATTTTCGTTCAATAGCATGCGTTGGCTGTTTGCCACATGCCCAAGTGTATTCACCATGACCTTCATTTATACATCACTCAAAGATATTTTCCAGGGCAGTGGTCACCAAAGTGTTTTCCTAGCATCACACTAATTAGAATAATCTGCATAGCTTATCAAAATAGTTCACTTGTGCCATATTTATAAATATACTTAATACATTGCAGTTGTCTGATGATGATCTAACTATGCTATCTGTCTATCAAATAAAAAAACATTCTGGAATAACATTTCAATAACACCATCATGGAGTGGTGAATGTGAGCAGATCCTATTCATACAAACACATGCATTTTAGTTGATAATATAAAATGCAGGTAGTTTGAAAGAACAAAGACATTGATTAGGATTGCTATTAGATATATTCCTAAACATTACTAAACTTCTGCTGGTGGTTAGATTCCAGCATATTCAGAAAAACAAAGTTTCTGTGTTCCATATGATTAGGTAACAGTCTCTGCAGAGATAAGGCAAAGCTGTTTTTTGGAGCATATCGTGAAATCCTGGCAAGAACATCAAGACTTCCGTTAAAACAAGCCTTCACTCTTACTTCATTAAAAAAGATATCTCTTGAGCTAAATAGGAATTACATTTCCTAAAAGAGATTTTAGTGTTACTGTAACTTCAATTTTTAAAAAAGTGACAGTATGCATTGGGTTCCAACCAGGATTTAACGAGGACACTCCAAAAACCAGCTTTGTCTTATCCATGCTACACATAGTATAGACATGCTCTAAAACAGCTTTGTCTTATCCATGCTACACATAGTATAGACATTCTCTAAACCAGCTTTGTCTTCTCTCTATTATACATAGTATAGACATTCTCTAAACCAGCTTTGTCTTATCCATGCTATACATAGTATAGACATTCTCTAAACCAGCTTTGTCTTATCCATGCTACACATAGTATAGACATTCTCTAAACCAGCTTTGTCTTATCCATGCTACACATAGTATAGACATTCTCTAAACCAGCTTTGTCTTCTCTCTATTATACACAGTATAGACATGCTCTAAACCAGCTTTGTCTTATCTCTATTATACATAGTATAGACATTCTCTAAACCAGCTTTGTCTTATCCATACTAAACATAGTATAGACATTCTCTAAACCAGCTTTGTCTTATCCATACTAAACATAGTATAGACATTCTCTAAACCAGCTTTGTCTTATCCATACTAAACATAGTATAGACATTCTCTAAACCAGCTTTGTCTTCTCTCTATTATACACAGTATAGACATTCTCTAAACCAGCTTTGTCTTATCCATGCTACACATAGTATAGACATTCTCTAAACCAGCTTTGTCTTATCCATGCTACACATAGTATAGACATTCTCTAAACCAGCTTTGTCTTCTCTCTATTATACATAGTATAGACATTCTCTAAACCAGCTTTGTCTTCTCTCTATTATACATAGTATAGACATTCTCTAAACCAGCTTTGTCTTATCTCTATTATACATAGTATAGACATTCTCTAAACCAGCTTTGTCTTATCCATACTAAACATAGTATAGACATTCTCTAAACCAGCTTTGTCTTATCCATACTAAACATAGTATAGACATTCTCTAAACCAGCTTTGTCTTCTCTCTATTATACATAGTATAGACATTCTCTAAACCAGCTTTGTCTTATCTCTATTATACATAGTATAGACATTCTCTAAACCAGCTTTGTCTTATCCATACTAAACATAGTATAGACATTCTCTAAACCAGCTTTGTCTTTTCTCTATTATACATAGTATAGACATTCTCTAAACCAGCTTTGTCTTATCTCTATTATACACAGTATAGACATTCTCTAAACCAGCTTTGTCTTATCCATACGAAACATAGTATAGACATTCTTTAAACCAGCTTTGTCTTATCCATACTAAACATAGTATAGACATTCTCTAAACCAGCTTTGTCTTATCTCTATTATACACAGTATAGACATTCTCTAAACCAGCTTTGTCTTATCTCTATTATACACAGTATAGACATTCTCTAAACCAGCTTTGTCTTATCCATACTAAACATAGTATAGGCATTCTCTAAACCAGCTTTGTCTTATCTCTGTTATACACAGTATAGACATGCTCTAAACCAACTTTGTCTTATCTCTATTATACACAGTATAGACATTCTTAAAACATTTCCCTCTTCTTGTTAAGAGAGTAAAATTTCTGTTATATCAAATAAATTTAATGGTACATTTGTAACTATGTTTCACCTGCTATTGAAAACAGTAAGAATGGCATTGAATTGTACTGAATCTTAAAGAGTTTATTTTGATAAATCAACAGAAATTCAGAGTCCAATTCAATTAACATTGATTTGGGAAAATTGAGAAAAAGAAAATGCATGAAACAAAACAACAAATCCTGTATGCATTTTTATTTTCTTTCATCCGTAATAATATCTTAAACCAGGGGTTCCCAGACTATGGGTCATGGAGTGTGTGTGTGTGTGTGTGTGTGTGTGTGTGTGTGTGTATGTATATATATATACACATACACACACACACACACACACACACACACACACACACACACACACACACCATTTGTTTTCTGATTGTGTTAGTTAGAGAAGGGGCCCTCTGTGTTAAACGACCCTACGACCCTGTGTCTAGCCGAGAACTTTTGCATCTGTGGGAGACTTGTTTTCTACAGCTAGATAACATCCCACCCAGCTGTTATGCTCTAGTGAAATCAGTTTGTCTTTTAATACATCAATACAAATGTGAGTAAAACAACTAGATATTGTTGTTATATTGTACAGCCTTTGGCACATAGGATCATTTTTAAATATCTTGTTTGTTAATGGACTTCACTCACAGATTGTTTCGGTTTGTTATGTCTCTATAGACTGGTTAAGTAAATGGAGTATATAGTTAGAATGCATTTAATTGTAAAATCAAAGTTTTGCCAATTATATCACTAATATATAACTTTATGATTCCAAATGGATCTTTGCAGTAAATCCCAGTATTCTTACACCACTGGGCTATGAAATGTGTTTAGTTGTTGCTAAATAAACCCCTATACGTGGTAGTCTATTCTGATCAGACACACATTGTAAGTGCAGTAGGAAGAGCGCCAGTGTGATTGCCTGTTATACCTGTCTGTAAAACTAATGATCTCATTCTTTCCTTCCTCAATCCTTTACCTTTTACCAGCATAATAACAAATAAACAAACAAAAAAAGGAAAGAGGTAACTTCTTGTAGCTGACAGGTTTATGATTTATCTGATACTCTTCATTTGGCTACTTTGTGTCCGACACACTGTTGAATGTTATTACTGTCACATCTGGTTCAGTTCCATTACAATAACCGTGTCTAAACCTCCTCTGCCTTCTGTGTGCCATTAACAGCATTGAAGTTTCCAGCACAGAAAGCACCCCCACCCCAGCGGGGGAAAGCCTTTAGACCACAGAGTAACATTCATTGGTTTTTAAAACCATCCCAAAACAAATAAAAAGCACTCCAAAATGAGCTCTAGTGCTTGCCACACTCAAACCAGGAAAAGTATAACATTGCCCACAACCCACTCCTCATTGTTTTGAGGAGACGACACTTAAGAAGATGTGTAAACAGGTAAGCGTTCAAAACTGTGAAAATATAAAAATGTGTTACTAGATGTGTTTCCATTTCATAACACTTTCCAAACTGAGCAGCACACCAGTTAAAAACCGGACACACTGTAACATGTTTAAAGTGAACTATGTAAAATGCTATGAGGGTGTTTCACAGCGTTAAGTCCTAAGGCATTTAAACGTCACGCAGTGGGTTATTGTTTCCCACTGGAAAGCAATCCTAAGTATTATTTCCTATACAATGCTACATGTATACTCATACATTGCACTCCCTGTATTAGATTCTCATTACACTTAGAAAACTAGAAAAAATAAATGAAACTACAATAAATTACTAAAGTCTATGTAAGTATAATTGTCATTGTATTTCCACGACCATGTTATCACTAAGTGTGCAGGAGTTTGCTTTTTTTTTTAGTCTGGAATATTTATAATATTAAATTAATTTTAATATCATCCTAATCTGTGTTCTGTTGTCATCTAAAGGCCTTAATAAACATTAAAAAATAAACTAATTACATTTTTAATACAGTTCTATCAAGGTCAATAGCGTGTTCTGTCACATATATTTAGGAGTCAAAAGGGCAAGGAACATATATATACTTCATTTAAAATAAAAATATTAACATCCAATAATTGTCAGCGTCTCCTGCATTTGTTAGTAAGCCAGTTAGTACTATAACAAATTGGCAGTCATTTTATTAAAAGCAATGCAGTAGTAATGTTTTAGCTTGAAAAAGTCATATTAAGTTTGTATCTTTAATATTTAGTAAGAATGTTGTAGGAGTATATGTTTTTAAAGTGCATTTTTTAGTATAGGAGCATTGAGGTATTTTGGCTTTTATAAAAAATAAATTTAAAAAATGGAACTGTCTAGATTACCTAATATCACATTTTCAGGTTGTGTCTTACTTCACTGAAAACCTCCAATGTCCTTCAAAACTATCCAATAGAAGCCCCTATGAACAAATTACCAGGTGCTTTATCTACTGTAATAATGAACAGAAGAAAAAAGAAAAGTCACTGTGTTGAGTATAATTCTTTTAAAATGCCAGGGCCCACCTTACTGCTTACTAAGCATTGTAACACTACAGAAGCACTTACTGCAAGGGTCATTCTTCTCCCTGATTCCATCCACTCGTCCATCAGGGTGTATCCTCAAGAAATATCCTCCGTTTTTACAATAAAGTCTTTTGGGCTCCTTAAAGTTTCCTGGAGGGAAGGTACTGCTGCCTCCATCATCAGGTACTGTAGGAAAGGTTGTGATTCCTCCTGCAGCCATCTCCGATCTCCCCTTCTGTGACTCTTGTAATTTTATATTAAGATTTTTCAGCACAATCAATGATTCCTCCTCCAGCCATCTCAGATCATTTCTTGTGATTTTTATTCAACACAATCAGCTTCTAATTATGCCTTCTTTATTGATCCAATCCCCTTTTTTCTCAATCCTCACAATCTTGTTATTTCTCAATCACAAAGTATAAAAAATGTAACAAGGAGAATGTGCTGCTGATAAATAATAAAATCATTTAAATAAATAAATGCTGTAGTTTCCAATGCCTGTAATCCTTTGGAAGAATGGATAACCCCTCTTGGCTGACACCTAGATAAATTAATTGATTTTAAATGTGTGGTGCCACATAGATAATGGTTTGGTTCTCATATTTCCATTGGGTAGGAGCTTGGATTTCGTTGTGTTTTCCAGGGATTTGCTCCGAGATGTGCTCTGCTTTGCTGCCTGTAGTCAGAAAGAATCTGGATCAGCCTGTAATATTATCCTCTCTGCTTCAATGCGCCTGCGTTTAACCCCCACCCTCTCTCTCTGTCTCTCTCGCTCTCTCTTTCTCTGGTCTCAGAACAGCTCAGAAGGGAGGGTTTTGCGTCACATGACACCGTGACAACCCTACCCCTAAAGCTGTAGCTAGCCAGGGCTGGTGTAACTGTCAGCAAAATGCTTACCAAGTAACAGAAACAAAACTGCATAATATCAGCCAGATAAGAAACTAGTGGGGCAATATTGGGAGAATGTATACTGTATTATTATTGTATTATTTCTGTTTGTGAGTGTTTTTACAATATTGGGAGAGGGTATATTATTATTGTATTATTTCTGTTTGGGAGTGTTTTTACAATATTGGGAGAGGGAATAGTATTTTTGTATCATTTCTGTTTGTAGCTGATGCATAGTTCACACACCCTAGTCTCGTATCTTGTAAAGCGCTTTGTGATGGTGGTCCACTATGAAAGGTGCTATATAAAGATTATTATTGTTATTAGTATTATTATTATTACATTCATGCTATAATTATCACCAAATTGGGAATGGAAGTAACTGTTATAAATAGAAATAACTAAACAAATATAATTGCCAGGGTCATTTTAAAACAAACATGAATTAGCAATGGTTTTTAGGACCGCTGGCTGTTCATTCATTCAAGGTGCTTCTGCCATTCAGTGGTGTTGGTTGAAAAACTCTTTGCCGTTGTTAGGTGACTAACAGGAATGATACCAGACTAGTTCGGCCGAGCACTTTACTAAAGCGTTTATTATTGCGGTCTACAAACATCATGTGTCTATATAGTTCATAGACAACTCTATAAGTCCACGAGGGTCTCTACAATGCAGCATTTTAGTGTTAGGGAGGGTTGTTAAGATCAATTCAGAATATCCTAAAATGTGTTTTACAGAACCAGGCTTCTTGCCTTGATAGAAACGTGATTTTAAATGATTCATGCCTTCAGATAAAATGTATACTGTTAACATAACTTGATCATCATTTCAGATATCTCAAAATGACATTTGTTGCACTGATGCTGCTAACATGGTTTTCTAAGGGTTGGGATAACGGTGCATGCAACTGCCGTGACCTCTGCATTAAGTAAAGTAAAGATATTTTCAAAATAGCTGCTCTCATGCACTGGGGTTTGAGATCTGTCCTCTGAATCATTGTTCTGGCTTTTCTGTTCCGTACCACATCATGGATCGTTATTGCTATGTTACCTGTTTGACAATCTGTAAAAAAAAGACAAAAAAGGGCTTTACTCCAAATGGACATTAGCAAAGACATTTTCTGAAAGTAAAGAACACTAGTTACAATTACAAAATGAATAAGTAACAGCTTAAAACTAAATGAAAAGTCTGAGTTAACTGGGTGTGCTTTTCCTTTCTGATTTTTTGTTGTTGTTGTTGCCAATAACGATTTTGAACTTCGGTTGGTCTCTGCAGCGAGTTCCTCAGAGGAAACAGTAGAATTGAGCTTTAGAGTAATTTTATATTCTCTGTATTCTCCAGCTCAGGGACTCTGTTTGAAATGGTGAAGAATCACTTCCCTGGTCTCTGGTGATAGGGTTATATAGGGATAGGGTTCAGCCAGGGTTTGCTTTTGGCCAGCCAATCAGAGCACTTCAGTATTGGCAAGATAAATGCATTGCACTTCTTTTATTTGTTGGTTAAATAAAAGCAATTCTTTCTTATCTGATTGGCTTGTAAGACAGGGTCGGAACCTTTTAAGCACTTGGAGTTCCATGTCATTGCTATCAATCCTGCGCTTTTGAATTAGATTGTGCAAGTACTGAACTTTTATTCATCCACAGGCAGAAGATGTTTTTGCTGTGGTTCTTCTCCTCATGGACCACTCAAGATGTTTTTGCTGTGGTTCTTCTCCTTGTTGACCATGAAAAATGTTTTTGCTGTGGTTCTTCTGCTCGTTGACCACTCAAGATGTTTTTCCTGTGGTTCCTCTCCTCATTGAACATGAAAAATGTTTTTGCTGTGGTTCTTCTCGTGGTCCACATGTTTTTGCTGTGGTTCCTCTCCTCGTGTACCACTCAACAGGACAGTCAAGTTTTGTATTTTACATTATTTCACATCTGTATTTCCATCCAGGCCTCCCATCCTCCAGGACTTTGTGACTGTGCTTAAAATCCAGTTGCTTACATTATTTCATTTGAACTACAATAGGGTGAAATAAACATTTGGCCATCATAGACATTTGGTTGTTTGCAATCCTTAAGAGTAAACTATGTATTTTTTACAGTATCATTGATATAACTGTCCTTTACTGTATGTGACAATATTAAACAAGTTTGGAATAAACTAGGTGAAGCAATGAAGGTATTTTGAAATCTGAAGCATTTCTTGGAATAAAACATTTCCATGGTGTCAAAAAATATTGTGCCTCTGTAAATGGCAACATTAATTATTTTTATATTTGTGCCATAATGAATCCAGATAAATGTGTAATACTATCACATCTTATTCATAATGAATCCAGATATGGATGTAACAGATCATATCTTATTCACAATGAATCCAGATATGGATGTAACAGATCATATCTTATTCACAATGAATCCAGATATGGATGTAACAGATCATATCTTATTCACAATGAATCCAGATATGGATGTAACAGATCATATCTTATTCACAATGAATCCAGATATGGATGTAACAGATCATATCTTATTCAGGAGCAAGCGGCATGTGTGGTACGTGGTGTAACAGGGTAATATCATGTTTGTTTTGTTTACTAGAATCATTTCATACTGTATGACTGAGTTGTATTTTTATCCAGGAAAAAGTTGGTCTCTGCTTGTCACACATTTTCTCTCTCTCTCTCTCTCTCTCTCTCTCTCTCTCTCTCTCTCTCTCTCTCTCTCTCTCTCTCTCTATATATATATATATATATATATATATATATATATAAGAGAAGCTTGTGTTTTCCTGCATCTTGTGTTGTATACATGTATCCAACAAGACCATATGCCTTCCCTTCAGAAAAGTCAGCATCATACTGCAGTCCTGTCTGATTCCTTCCAATCTGTTCTGTTTGCACTGTTCTAGAAGTGGCGACATTCAGTTATCTATCTATCTAACACTATCTGTGTTTTATTACAGAACTTTTTACCATTTCTGCAGGCAAACATTTAGGGTAAATAACCTAGTTCAGACAGGCTATTTAAAAAAAATACAATGGATATACAAAAATACAAATCCCTGGATCTTCCAGAAACGCTAAATATGAAAGAGACGACACGGTATGGGGAGAAAAAAAAAGCCTGTTAAGAATAACCCTGGGAATTAGGGTTAATTCACTTCCAACCCTAATATTCCATAAAGATGTAATGATTTTAGTAATTCTTGCTATTACTATCTATTTGTATTATATATATATATATATATATATATATATATATATATATGTTTAAACGTTTAGTAAGGAAGCTTGTCCTCACTCTGATCCGCAGACACATTAATCACATTGCTGAGTGAAGAACAGACAGTGACTTCAATAAAGGATCAAAGACCATGTGTTTATAGAACAAAAGCAATGCAGATAGTACAGGTGTTTCTTACAGCACAGGATGGGTTTAATCTGGCATGCATTATTTCAGAAATTTCAACCTTGTACTGAAAAGGAAATGAACCAACTCGCAGCCAACCTTGAGCAGCCAACAGCTTGGATGGTCATAAACTTTCCAACTTAGAAAAATGTTTTTCATTCTAAAGAAACATAAAACACACAAAACTCTTGCTATTCGGCCCCCTTTAACATTTCACAACTAAACCCTTTTTAGATATTAAAGTGAATGATAACACAAAGACATTTACAACAGCAAGGTAGTGCTTACCAAAAAGTCTCAATGAGTTTCACACAGCAGCTCTGTCTGCCCCTCTGCTCTGAGGGTTACCACAGGAAGCTGGGCCAGACCCTGTAACTTTCAGACAAAGATTGTTCTGCTGTGAGGCACGCTGCATGAGCCAAGTCAAACTAACACACTGAGCATGGTAATAGCAGAGCCTGGAGTCCTAATTGCTTCATATACAGCATGCTTCCAAAATGCAACAGCATGTTAGAATAATTTTTTTTTTTTTTTTTGTACACTGTACTAATACAGCAACTGTGGTCTAATCACACAAATAATTTTCGGCCACATTCTTAAGGAAGTGCGGCCACAATGTAAATGACTAATTCTGTATGACAACACTCCCTTATTGAGGTAACCGGTTATGCACTATAAGCGAGTACTACAAAGTTCAAAGGTCACTTGACCGGTTCATGGCCATGCCAAGGGAAAAGCTATGTGCACATAAACTTAGCAGGTAGCAACAGGGTATCAATATGTAGCACATCATGTCACGCTGTGCAAAAACGTAATATTGTCAAATAGGAGATTGTCTTAGAGCTGCAAGGTGAAGCATCACTGCCAGCCACAACAAAATCATTATTATCAAACACAGATAACAGCTTTTCATTACATTAATTATCCTGTGCTGTCAATAAAGCAACAACAAGGTATGACCCCAACTGTATATTCGGTAAAACTATTACATAAAGAGTCACATTTACTTCAAAGAGCATCACCATTTTGCAACAAGTTTTTCCTGATGTTACCAAAACACAATCTATGGTAAGATATCCCTTGCCTTGTTTAAGTGGGTAATGTTAAATACCCGAGCACAGAATAATTAGTTAAGCAGGTAAAATACTGTTTTCCAGAAAGATATCACAAGGAGGTGACTAAAACAGATTGTATTTGGTTTTATTCCTGTTTCAGCTTATCAGTTATATGAGACTGAAAAGTCTCTCAAGGGGTTAATGTTCCTTTTGGAAGACAATGGTCATCCATTTCAATATGAAAGCTGTGACTCCTGGCATCCCTCTCTGAAGTCCAACCAAAAAAACAATTTACTATAAAACCATACGATTTAAATGCAAATACCTCAACAGACATCTGTGGTACTGTGTGACTTAGTTCATTTTTTAAATTTTATTTATTTACTTCAAGTAAAATATTTAGATAATGTACAAATGTAAAAGCAACATATTATACATAATACAAATACATAGTTTTTTGATTTTACAAAGTCAGATACACGCATATTTCAAACAAAGGAGGATACAGACAAAATGCCCCACATGTCAACTTGTTCCTATCCAGTTTTAAATATCTTTATCATAACTGAGGCAGAAGTGTTAAAGGGACTAGGAGCTCTTAAAATAAACAAATCCCCTGGGATGAGATCCTCCCAATAGTACTCAAAGAAATGAAAGAAGTAATTTACAAACCGCTAACCAAGATCATGCAACAGTCTCTTGACACAGGGATTGTACAGACAGACTGGAAAATTGCAAATGTAATACCGATCCACAAAAAGGGAAACAAAACTGAACCAGGTAACTACAGACCAGTAAGCCTGACTTCTATTATATGCAAACTTATGGAGACTATAATAAGATCCAAAATGGAAAATTACCTATATGGTAACAGTATCCTGGGAGACAATCAACATGGTTTTAGGAAAGGGAGATCGTATCTAATTAACCTGCTTGATTTTTTTGAGGATGCAACATCGATAATGGATAATTGCAAATCAGGTGACATGGTTTATTTAGATTTCCAGAAAGCTTTTGATAAAGCCCGCATAAAAGATTACTTCTCAAACTGAACACAGTTGGGATTCAAGGAAACATGTGTACATGGATTAGGGAGTGGTTAACATGCAGAAAACAGAAAGCACTGATTAGAGGAGAAACCTCAAAATGGAGTGAGGTAACCAGTGGAGTACCACAAGGATCAGTATTAGGTCCTCTGTTATTCCTAATTTACATTAATGATGTAGATTCTGGTATAGTAAGCAAACTTGTTAAATTCGCAGACGACGCTAAAATAGGAGGAGTGGCAAACACTGTTGCAGCAGCAAAGGTCATTCAAAAAGATCTAGACAAGATTCATAATTGAGCAGACACATGGCCAATGACATTTAATAGAGAAAAGTGTAAGGTACTGCACACAGGAAATAAAAATGTGCATTATAAATATCATACGGGAGATACTGAAATTGAAGAAAGAATCTATGAAAAAGACCTAGGAGTTTTTGTTGACTCAGAAATGTCTTCATCTAAACAATGTGGGGAAGCTATAAAAAAGGCCAACAAGATGCTTGGATACCTTATGAAAAGTGTTGAATTTAAATCAAGGGAAGTAATGTTAAAACTGTACAATGCATTAGTAAGACCTCATCTAGAATATTGTGTTCAGTTCTGGTCACCTCGCTACAAAAAGGATATCAATGCTCTAGAAAGAGTGCAAAGAAGAGCGACCAGAATTATTCCGGGTTTAAAAGGCATGTCATATGCAGACAGGCTAAAAGAATTGAATCTATTCAGTCTTGAACAAAGAAGAGTACGCGGCGACCTAATTCAAGCATTCAAAATTCTAAAAGGTATTGACAATGCAGACCCAAGGGACTTTTTCGACCTGTAAAAAGAAACAAGGACCAAGGGACACAACTGGAGATTAGACAAAGGGGCATTCAGAACAGAAAATAGGAGGTACTTTTTTTACAGAGAATCGTGAGAGTCTGGAACCAACTCCCCAATAATGTTGTTGAAGCTGACACCCTGTGATCCTTCAAGAAGCTGCTTGATGAGATTCTGGGATCAATAAGCTACTAACAACCAAACAAGCAAGATGGGCCAAATGGCCTCCTCTCGTTTGTAAACTTTCTTATTTTCTTAAATAAGAAACTGAAGTCATTAAGATACCTAGAGAAAACATTTGTCAAAGAATAAACCTTACCTTGTTGTTTTTGTAGCTCACACACTGACACTGCCATATATATTTTACGCAAAATAAAAGTTTATAAAGCCTAGAATTTCCATTTAGGAAAAATGACTGCATTAACATTACCCTGACAATTAACAGAGAGTACATGTTTTACTTTAATAAATAAGCTAAAAGATCCATTTGGCTCCACCTTGTGGTGGAAATAATGTGATAATATTTATTTTCATTTATATAGCACCTTATGACCCCAAGGTGCTTTACAGAAAACATAAAAAGAAAAAAAGAAACATCAAAAACATAATACACAAGCATAATAAATAAAAAAATGATAATAGCATAAGACTATAATAAAAAACAATATTTTAAATAAGTGAATAGGTTTCCAATCATATACAGTAAAAACAATTATAAAACAGTAATGGATAGCAATAATAGAACGACTATAATAAAAAGGCTTGTGTCTATAAATAGGTCTTCAATCTTGACTTAAAACCAGCAGGACTCCTAGCTTCTCTGACAAAAAAGGCAGAGCATTCCATAATGTAGGAGCCTTATAAGAAAAGGCCCTTCCTCTCATACTATTAGTATTTACTCTTGGAATAACCAAGAGCCCTGCACCCTGAGATCTAAGATTCCACTTAAGAATGTATGGGATCAGCAGCTTTTGTAAATAACTGGGTGCTAATCTATTAAGGGCTTTATTAGTTAAAAATGAAATCTTAAAATCAATTCGAAACTGCACAGGAAGCCAGTGTAAGGAGGCCAAGACAGGAGTAATATGTTCACCTTTTCTGGTTTTAGTTAGAATTCTTGCAGCAGCATTCTGAATAAGCTGCAAACGAGACACCAAATACTTTGGAATCCCAGAAAAAAAAGTGTATTACAATAGTCGATTCTCGATTAAACAAAGGCATGCATTAGCCTCTCAGCATCAGATACAGAAATAATATAGATCGAAGTTTAGCTATACTTCTCAAAAGTCAGAATATCACATTTACCAATAAATCATACTGAAGTATAATTAGGGCTTCTGATTTTCGGTTTTAAGCAATAATAACCAATAAAACACCCCTGATAAAAAAAAAAAAAAAATATATGAAATGGTGCATATCCAATAAACACCAGAAAAACATTGGAAACTGTTTCTCAATTCACGTTGATTTGACCCCTTTCCCTGTGAATACTTTAAACCCACCCCAACTACTTAGCAGCAGCAAATTCCTGCGTTTCTATTAGAGGATTGTAACACGCTTGCGAGATTTAAAACAACACTACAGTTAGAAATGGAGAACTGTTCTTGCTCCCGAGATTTAAAACTATACTACAGTTTGAGAGAGAGTAATTAAGAGCTTGTGGAATTTAAAAATGAATTGCAAATTGTGGCGAAATGTAACAGAAAATACTTAAACACACATAAACCACAAAAGAACATGTCCTGTGACTATAAGGATTTCGTTGTGGAAGACAGCAAAGTAGAGAAGGTACAACTGAAATATGCAAGTAGTGTCGGGTTACTATACATATTGTGATGGAAAAAAACGCCCAAGAATTTTGGAAAGTAACCAAAAACATTAATTTCACACAGCAGATTAAAAGCAAAAGCCCTTTTTTTTTTTCCATAAACTCAAAAATAGTTACAAACAAGCACCGAAAAATGAAATTAATAAAAATGAAAAACAGAAGCCACAAGTATAATGTATGTTATGGTAAAACTCAGAATATTGATAAATCTCAATAATAATCAAGGGCCAACTAAGCTTTCGGTGAATGTCCAAAAAGCAATATAGACTGAACAAAAATATAAACGCAACATCTAAAGTGTTGGTCCCATGTTTCATGAGCTGAAATAAAAGATCCCAGAAATTTTCCATATGCACAAAAAGCTTATTTCTCTCAAATTTTGTGCACAAATTTGTTTACATCCCTGTTAGTGAGCATTTCTCCTTTGCCAAGATAATCCATCCGCCCGACATGTGCGGCATATCAAGAAGCTGATTAAACAACACGATCATTACACAGGGGCACCTTGTGCTGGGGACAATAAAAGGCCACTCTAAAATGTGCAGTTTTGTCACACAACACAATGCCATTGATGTCTCAAGTTTTGAGGCAGCGTGCAATTGGCATGCTGACTGCAGAGCTGTTGCCAGAGAATTGAATGTTCATTTCTCTACCATAAGCCGTCTCCAACGTCGTTTTAGAGAATTTGGCAGTATGTCTAACCGGCCTCACAAACACAGACCATGTGTAAGCAGCCAGCCCAGGAACTCCACATCCGGCTTCTTCACCAGCGGGATCGTCTGAGACCAGCCACCCAGACAGCTGATGAAACTGTGGGTTTGCACAACCGAAGAATGTCTGCAAAAACTGTCAGAAACCGTCTCAGGGAAGCTCATATGCGTGCTCGTCGTCCTCACCAGGGTCTTGACCTGACTGCAGTTCGGTGTCATAACCGACTTCAGTGGGCAAATGCTCACCTTCGATGGCCACTGGCACGCTGGAGAAGTGTGCTCTTCACAGACAAATCCCGGTTTCATCTGTACCGGGCAGATGTCAGACAGAGTGTATGATGTGGACGAGCGGTTTGCTGATGTCAGCGTTGTGAAAAGAGTGCCCCATGGTGGCGGTGGGGTTATGGTATGGGCAGGCATAAGCTACGGACAACAAACACAGTTGCATTTTATAGATGGCAATTTGAATGCACAGAGATGCCGTGACAAGATCCTGAGGCCCATTGTCGTGCCATTCATCCGCCGCCATCACCTCTTGTTTCAGTATGATAATGCACGGCCCCATGTCACAAGGATCTGTACACAATTCCTGGAAGCTGAAAATGTCCCAGTTCTTCCATGGCCTGCATACTCACCAGACATGTCACCCATTGAGCATGTTTGGGATGCTCTGGATTGGCGTGTAACGACAGCATGTTCCAGTTCCCGCCAATATCCAGCAACTTCGCACAGCCATTGAAGAGGAGTGGGACAACATTCCACAGGCCACAATCAACAGCCTGATCAACTCTATGTGAAGGAGATGTGTCGCACTACATGAGACAAATGGTGGTCACCCCAGATACTGACTGGTTTTCTGATCCACGCCCCTACCTTTTTTTTTGTTTTGTTTTAAGGTATCTGTGACCAACAGATGCATATCTGTATTACCAGTCAGGTGAAATCCATAGATTAGGGCCTAATGAATTTATTTCAATTGAATGATTTCCTTATATGAACTATAACTCAGTAAAATCTTTGAAATTATTGGATGTTGCGTTTATATTTTTGTTCAGTATATTTCTTCATAATTCTGACATTTACCACCTTACTTGGTAAATATTGACAGTTACCAGTAAAACTTAAGACTTACCAGATTCTGAACTTTTAACATAACACATATCATTATTATGAAATATAAATCTTACTATATCACAAAACTAGTAAGTAACACACATTTGACTTTCAGACTTGCTTGCGACTGCTTTTGTAACATTAATGGCTAGTTCCCCAGACTATAACCTTACTTTACTGTAGGGAAGGTCTAAGAAACCAACCGAGAGAGCATTATTCATCTATCACTGAAAACAATACAAACTACACTTTGGAGTAAATACTTTCATTAATCTGTCCCTATGTGCTGTAATTGTTTTAGTCATTCAAGACATGTATGCTAGTTGTTTTATATTATTACCATGAATTTATCCTGTTTTAAAATATATGTGTCTCTCTTTTCAAGGGCAGTGGGGCAACCTTCAGTTAAATTGAGGTTGTGTTATTCTTTATTTTAATATGTCATCACTGTGTGCAGTGACATACTGTAATCAAGCAGTATAATCCTCTAATGACAAGTGATGCACTTTAAAATTGGAAATATTGGGAAATATTATCTACAGTATGCAAATGCTGTTTTGTTTACCAGTTTTCAATTATTTAACATGTATTTAATAGTTGTGATTACGTTTTTTAGTATGGTTAATTTGACCATGCTGAAATTACTGAGTTTTGCCATTTATAAAGCAAATATTTATAATAAAAAAGAAAGAAAAAAAGACAAAAACAACATCTACACATCATTTTCAAAGTTGTCTGTTAATACAGTCCAAAATATGAGAAGCACTGGAGTGGAAACTTTGCTGTTAAAAAATGTCCTTCCCTTTACATGAATACCTGAGGCAGACATCACATCAAGCTGCATTGCCATTTTCAGTAATGGAAAACCAGAAAGCCACAGTGCTGACGTACTGTATACTTGGCCAGATAAACTGTCTTGAGGGATTCACTGTGCATTTATGTCTTTATTTATTAAATCATAGGAGAATTTCTAACAGCTCTACATTTTTGACCTGCATAAACAATGTGTCCTACAAGCAGAAAATATTCTGTAATTTCCAGAAATGCAATTAAACTCAACCCATTTATACACAGAGTGTGAGGCTGGAGTAACCATTGGCAATAAAGCCACACAGCTAATTTTTAGCCCTACATGTGCAGTGTAATCTTAAAATAAAGCAAATTATACCTGTACTGTTTTCCAAAAAAAAAAAAAAAAAAATACATAGCACTATGCAACCAAGGCAATCCAGAATAGCACTGACTGGGTGTGCCAAGTCTGCAGTGTTAAAATAGTCTGGAACAGGAAGGACATGAGACCATTCAGAAAGTATTACAGCCTCCAACTGCTTAAAGGGAAACTGGAATGAAGTGTGATCTCCAGAAAGGGCATCTGGTTTGACACAGTTTCTTGTTAAGTCTTGGATACATAAGTGTCTGCCTATCAAACACATGACTGAAACTAACTAGCAGCAGGTACAGAAGGTGCTTACTTTACACAAGCCGCCAATTAAGCAAAAGTGTGGGCTATATATGACGTGTTTTTTTAAATGTGTCCAGATCTACAGTGTGTCACCTCAAAACACTAACAAATATATTATGATACAGGCCTAAAGCAGCACTAGTGCACTGGATAGTTCTTCAACTTCTCCAGCGCTGTAACAGGTGACAATCTCAGTATCTGTTTGAAGCACTAACAGAACCACATCCAGAGCCCTTCGCCAGGCTTCTACTTTTACTGTAACGTTATCATAAACATCCATGTTTCCTCTCTTCTCTGATGCAGGTTCACTGTAACTGCAGTTTAACAGGTGTGGTGTAGAAACCGGAGGTAGAGAAACACCATCACACATGTTACCCAGGCACTGATTAATGACTGTCCAAGCTTCAAGTTGTGTAGTGCACATTGTACTGTTACACATCAGAGTGGCAAGGTATTCCTTCCAGCCATCTGACATCAGCTGGAGGATTATATCTTTATAGTGACTAACATGTTTGGTCATCCACAGTGAACTTGTATTGTCATCATCAAGATTGCAAAATGTGACATGGTCCTCTTCAATAAGCTTTTGAATATAACGGAGGCAAAGCATTTCAAGCCTCCCAGCCCCAGGAAATACTGTCTTCTCCTTCAGGGCATGATTCAGACGGTGTGCACACGTCCAGAACTGGTCCTCCATTGCCTGAAGCTTACAGATCACAGAACTTGTAATGACAGCTGTTACCAGGGATGATGCATTGCCAGTTACACAAATTGCAACTCTGTTTGCAGATTCTGTTGTTGTTCCACCGAGTGTCCTCCAAAGACTCACACACGCTCCACCACCTACACAATATTCATTAAGTTGTGTTATATAGGCCACCGGTACAGCACCTGTGGTTTCAGCAAAATCTTTCAAAACATTAGGTTTCCCCCACTGGACTATGAGGATGTTATGTTTAACACATGTTTCCATTAATATGGGACATGCCATTCCCATCACTAAAACCAAGTTTACCTTTAAACTCAAAAGTGCTGTCAGAGCATCATGTGCCCACTCATCCTCCAAGCTACTTCCAGATAAATCTGGGCTTTCAATTATGTTTTTAATATTTGAAGATCCATTGAACCCCAAGTGTCGATATCTTTCACTTAGATCGCCATTTATAAGTACCACACGTAAATTCTGATCTTTAAAGTGATTTGCTAAAGTGGCCTGCTCAATAGATACAAGAGTGACAAAACCTGGAGTCACACATGACTGTTCTTCACATATGCCAGGAAGAACACATGTCACGATCTTGCAGACATCAAAGGAAGGACCGGTTCTAAGACTGTAGTCTCTCTTTCTACTGTTTTGGGCTTGAAGCCTGTAGGCCTCTATCACTAGATTCATACCATATGAACATCCATGACTTAAACCCACTGCCAGGTGTGTAATACTAACATCTCGATGATGGCCTGCTGACAGTGAATTACTTGACAGCAATCGTTCAGAGTTAGCATCTTTGCTATTAAAATGCCTGCTGTGAGTCAGTTTAATCTTTGTTTTAGTGGTTTTCTCGCCACTGCTAGATCTTGTGGACAATGCCTGAGTGAAAACTTTCAACTGCAATCCCAAACACTCATCTTTGACTGCTGTTGTCTGTGACAGTGTAGAAACTGCAGAAATGGTTGATCTTGTAATGCTCTGGAGTTGCCCCTGTTGTAAGCAACTACATTTTTGGACATCTATCAAATGATTGGGTGACATTGTTGAACATGCTTGTGCTTGCTTTCCTAGGTCACAGTCCGTCTTCCTGGCAATGTCTTCAATAGGTACAGCGCATCCTTTGCAGAACTCTGTGCACGACTCCAGCCCTGCTGACATCACTGCCACTATCACAGGTATAGGGATGCCCTGATGAAGGCATTCCAGTACAGCTGCACTCCAAGCCCCTGCAAGAAACATGAGACTTGTGGTCCCTGTGTTAAAAACTTTCTGATGTGCCTGGACAGTCTCATTAAGCAGCTGTCCCACAGCAGAGCTTAAGTCCAAGTTTTCCAAAAGGCGAAAAGAAGAATAAGTGAGAGCGGCTTCACAGCAGCTCTGATCCATGATAAACTTGCAGGATTTAGTGGGACCCAGAAACGTTCTTCCTGCTTGTGCCAGTGCTGTCAACTGTTGCAATCCAACGTGTCTCCCTTTGTAAAGCACTTTGCAGCCAAATCCAGGGATCTACAAACAAGTTGAAATAAAAATAAACAAGACCCCTTTAAACTAAAGTTGTTTTCTTTCTTTATATTTATTTAGTTATTACAGAAACTCAAACATTAAGCAAGCGTTTTGTACATGGGCAAAATAAACAACGACTACAATTCCCTAGTTTAATGCATCGCCTTGGCCGGGTTCTAAAGTGGATTTACAAACATCTATACTAGCTTTTGTATTCTGTACAATGTGCGTAACTAAACAGCCTAACACACACCAGTATCCATAACTACATTACCAAATAGTTTGGCAAACAAATGTATGTCTTAAGTAACAAAATGGTTGGTTCGTGTGGTAGCGAATTTATATAGACAAGAATGTGGTGGCACATATTACTTCGTGATATAGAACTGTCAAACTTTAATGACATGCTGGTGAGTGTGTTTAAGAAATTAATAATAATAAATAAATAAATAAATAAATGTGCACTCCACTTATAACGGACTCCAAGGGACAATGGAAATCATTACTTTATAAACGAAGTTACGTAGTAAACACAATTCGAAATGCTGCAACTACAAACAGAAGTACCTGAAGCAGAAACAATACAAGTAGTACCATGTTGCGAATTTATACTTTCGTTAAATGTAATTAACTGTACAATGGCTGTGCCAACAAAAACACAGAAGAATAAAAGTAAATAGCAACTGCTTTTTTTTTTTTTTTTGTTTGTTTGTTTTTTTATTTATTTTTCCTGCCGGACGTCACACATGCCGCCGTGACTGTCATTTACTGTCGCGGATGTACCCTGTGCAAACAGGAACACTACGTATTGAACGGTATGCACACCGGAGTCTGTTTTAACCACAGTAATTTCCCAATTAAAGGCCATACTGTCTGGCAGGACAGCCTCCTCAAACGGAACTCCGTTCTAACAGGATGTGTATAAGTGGAGTGCACCTGCAATACACATTTAAAAAAACATGCTTTTTCACACAGGAGCAGTTAATAATATACCTTCTCCACCCCACACAATTATAATAATAACCTGACGTCGAACAAAAACAGCTCCACCGCGCCACAGCCTGAATCACTTAGTTCGTTTATTAATTTACTTATGTAATTCTTTTTGTAACGGAGGTCCCTGCTAACTTCAAGGTTCATAGTGAGCGACTGAGTGGCTTAATTACATTTATTTTAAAGTTAATTAAACAAACCTTCCTCCTGCTATAAGATATTTTCTCCATGTCTACTGCTGTTCACGTCTTACGGGGGCAACACAGAACGCCACACATGCGCGCTGAGATCTTCTCTCGGCAGCAACTCGATCCTCTTGTTGCTAAGAAAACAAAACAACAAAAAAGACAAATGCAACCAAACTACAGACTGTACTAAGACTGTGATTGGACTCGGCAGCTGAATTGGAATTCCAATTGGTCAGTGTCAGAGTCAGTTATTATTAATTAGCAAGGTTGAGTGAATTTTGTTTATGTTGAGTAAGTGTGGGTTTACTTCAGACTCTTGCAGTGTAAAAGTGGCATTTTTTTTTCTCTTGGAAAAACTTGCACTGGTAAGTAAATCAAATTAGTTTGGTGTTTTAAATATGCCTAATCACATGTATATTGATTTAAAACATTGAAAGTAATTTTGAACTTTTGGTCTTGTTCGACTTACCGGTTCTCCAAATTCCTGTCTTGCCCTATAGTAACTTTCTTCAATTGCTCCTTTTGAAATTCTGCATTTAAATGCATTTCTTATTTTAAACTGTGATGTACAGACATTTCTTTTGTTATCAGTCAAAGTATTAAGGTCTTTGTTATTATTCCATGTTGGCACAATTCTCTAATTTCAAAACTCATTTTAAGCTCATAAGTATACTATAAAGCATAGAGCTGTGTTGTGTTTTTTTTTTTTTTTTTTTTTTATGGACCACTTTATCAGGACATTTTACACGTTTGGATATACGGTATTGTTCTTGTCCCTGCAATTACGGGTGTATGCTTGATTTCGGCTTTATCGGAGTTCTACTTCTTAGAACTGGTAGCAAGTGGTCTGTACCTCTGTACTGAATGTTACTTTTCCTGTGGACTGAATACAGTAATCTGTGTCAGTCCACAGATGTTTGTTCACCCACAGTGCAATCTTCCCTGTGTCTGTTAAGCCGTAAATCACACTACACAACTACAGCCGTACGAAACAACATAAACTTCAGTTCAGCTGCCAGATGCCTTATTTGCAAATAAATACATCTTTGTTTCAGATCAAACATGTGTGGTTGAGGATTACTTTAACTTCATTGCCTACAAAAAACAAATGTGTTTCGACAGCATTTTTAGGGAGGGGGGTTGGGGGGGGGGGGGGGGGGGGGGGGGGGGGGGGGGGGTCACACGTTTTACCACATGGCCCTTACAGTATGCCGAAACTAAATAAAGCATATAGTCAGTGAAGTACATCAATATTCCTAATTAATCATGTACCTATGAAATGTATTATTATTCTGTGTGTTCTTTATTTTAGCACTTTTTAACTAATATATGTACACATACAGTGCCAAAAGAAAGTCTACACCCCCTTGAACTTTTTTCACATTTTGTTGTGTCAGTGCCTCAGCGCTTCATGCATTTAAGTGAGGATTTTTTTACCACATATCTACATACCATACTGCACACTGTTAAGGGGGAAAAAGTTTTTATTGAGAAAAAAATTATATATTAAAAATACAAAACTGAAAGATCATAATTGGATAAGTCTCCACACCCCTGAGTTAATACTTGGTGGAAGCACCTTTGACAGCAATTACAGCTGTGAGTCTGTTGGGATAGGTCTCTACCAACTTTGCACACCTACATTTGGCAATATTTGACCATTCTTCTTTACAAAACTGTTCAAGCTCTGTCAAGTTCCTTGGGGAGTGTTGATAGACAGCAATCTTCAAGTCATGCCACACATTTTTAGTTGGATTTAGGTCGGGGCTCTGACTGGGCCACTGAAGGACATTTACCTTTTTGTTCCTTAGCCACTCCAATGTAGCTTTGTCTGTGTGAATTGGGTCATTGTCATGCTGAAAGGTAAACTTCTGTCCCAGTTTCAGCTTTCTTGTAGAGGACAGCAGGTTTTCCTCAAGGACTTCTCTGTACTTTGCTCCATTCATTTTCCCTTCTTTCCTGACACGTACCCCAGTCCCTGCAGATGAGAAACATCCCCATAACATGATGCTGCCACCACCATGCTTCACAGTAGGGATGGTGTTCTTTGGATGATGCGCAGTGTTGAGTTTGCACCAAACATAACGCTTTGCATTTAGGCCAAAAAGTTCCATTTTAGTTTCGTCAGACCACAAAAAGAGTTTTTTTGCTTGCTTCAGACAGGATTCAAGGTGGGCTTTCTTGAGTAATGGCTTCCTTCTTGCCACCCTACCATACAGGCCAGATTTGTGGAGTGCTTGGGATGTTGTTGTCACATGCATACTTTGACCAGTCTTGGCCATAAAAGCCTATAGCTCTTGCAAAGTTGTCATTGACCTCTTGGTAGGCTCTCTGATCAGTCTCCTTCTTGCTCGGTCATCCAGTTTGGAGGGACGGCCTGATCTAGGCAGGGTCTTGGTGTTGCCATACACCTTCCACTTCTTAATAATTGTCTTGACCATTCTCCGTGGGATAGTCAAGGCCTTTGATATTTTTTTTATACCCATCCCCTGATCTGTGCCTTTCAACAACTTTGTCCCAAAGTTCTTTTGAAACACCTTGGTGCTCATGGTTGAGTCTTGCTTTGAAATGCACTACCCAGCAGAGAGAACCTACAGGAGCTGCTGAATTTATCCTGAAGTCATGTGAATCGCTACAATTTAACACAGGTGGAGATCACTTAACTTGATGTGATTTTGATGGCAATTGGTTACACCTGAGCTAATTTAGGATTGCTATGGGGGGGGGGGGTACACACTTATCCAACCAAGCTATTTCAGTTTTCATTTTTAATTAATTTTCTACAAATTTCTAGAATATTTTTTTTCACTTGGAAGTTGTGGGGTAGGAGTGTAGACTTTCTACAGGCACTAATGTGTATATATATATATATATATATATATATATATATATATATATATATATATATATATATATATATATATATATATATATACACACACACACACACACACACACACACACACACACACACACACACACATACCTTATTAATAATACGCTTTTCCAACAATTTGTTATAGGCGGAAAAAAGTAGGTACAGTTAATAGACCAGAGCTGACCGCATGGCAAAAACAAGAAATCTTTTGGCTTGTTTGATACAGATGGATCTGGCACCATTAATGTTCAGGAATTGAAGGTAAGGAATACTTTAAAACTTGGAATAGTAATTTGATTGAAAATGGGGTGGGGTCGTTGTGTAAAAAGCATTATTAACACTACATTCACAGTCAACGTGTTGAAACTGTAATTGCCATTCAACTATGCCATTACAATTGTGATGGTGTGCTGTTAGGCAGTGTGAATAGGGTGAAACATAGAATGAAGGTACATTCATTTTATTCAACCTGTTACTTGTTAACAAGAACGTTTTTAAACTTTGACAGATCAATAAACAAAATCTGTTGTCTGTGACACAGGTTTCCAATGCGTGCATTAGGGTTTGAACTGAAAAAAGAAGATATGAAAATGATGATTGCTATGAAAATGATGATTGCTGATGTTGATAATGAAGGATCTGGAACCATTGATTTTAATCTTTTTATCTGTGATGAAACAGAAAATGGTGAGATATCATAAATAAATGTGATTGCGATGGATCTTATATATGTGTGTGTGTGTGTGTGTGTATGTGTATGATGTTTACAAAAGCAGATTTACTTTAATTTTCAGTAAGCTCTCCTAGAGCGCGTTTAACATGAATACATGGGTCATTCCATGCCAACTCAACCAGAAAAGGGCATTTTGTTGCCTGACCTACTGAGAATTTCCTAGGAAAATTCACCTGGGGGTTTTCAGGGCCTGCTGAGTTAAAAATGATAATCCTTTAAGTAAAAATTTCCCCGTCGAGCTATAACCTGGGAAAGGTCAACCTAAAGTGAAAAAGTGACCCTGACCAGAAAAATCACCCTGGGCTCAACTTACACGCTACCATCATGCGTAGCACCTCGTTCAACTGAATAGGGCTTTCGATAAAAAAAATACCAGGAGCACCTAACTCACTTTTGGCAAGTTGCCAGACGAGGAATAAGTGACGAGTTTTATTCAGACTTCAGCCCAACCCTTTACCTTGTAGGGGATGTGAGTCCTAAAATGTTAGTATTGCTGTAAGAACCTTAGAGACAACTCTACCAAATTCTGTGAAACACTTTTGGTTTCATGTCCCCTCACTGGTCATTAACCCTCTCTGAAATTAGAATTTTTGGTATTTGTACCAAGTTTAGTATCCACAGATTTTGGATTTTTGGCAGAATTTTGAAGTTGCTTTTGTTATGCATTTTGAGCATTGCTTATAGCCACTTTGGTGAGGCTAAAGTACCACGTAGTGTTAACCGAAATGTCAAACTGTTACACATGATGGTAGCCCAGGGTGATTTTTTTCACTTTAGGTTGACCTTTGCCGGTCACAGCTCAAAGGGGAAATTTAAAAAAATAAAAAAATAGCATTTCTGAGCTCAGTGGGCCCGAATTTTTCTACCAAAATCGGAGACGGTCAGGCAACAGCTGTGGTTAAGTTGGTATGGAATGACCCACATTAGGAGTAATCTAAGACTCTTCTACCCGTTTTTCAACAGGAATTGAAAAAAGAGGGGGTATGTATTGCTGTATTATAAACTGCTCAGGATCTTTCAGCCAATCAGAGGCCACGTTTTGCGTTCTGTGTTCCACAATCCATCACAAAGAAACCCTGTTCATGCAACCATGTCGCCTGATGGCGCCTGCTTAAAAAAAAATCACACCTGAGGCATCTCGGAATTCCATTCAAAACAGTGACATCACAGTTGGCAATGTACCTCAGCAACTTAACAGTATTCTCTTCATCAGATTTTCTTCTTTTAGAATTAAACTGACAGTGGACTAAGTAAAGGTTGGTAATGATTTCAAAACAAATATAGCTGCATTTTTGCTGTTAGAACATTTTATTTCGATATAAATGAATTTTTGGTCTTAGAATACAACTCACAGAATGGGTAAAGGTTAGGTCAGGTTCTGGTTAAATTCCTACTTAGAAAGTAAGTTGATAAAGATCTTTCTGGTCACTTTGTCCTTGCTAGGACAAGGCTGACCTCCAATATGTTTTGAAATAAGTTTTGGCCTCTCCTTTGATGTCCAGTTCTAACATGAAAGGCATTGCCATTTAGGGTGGATCATTGTTTTTGTCTTGGAGGTACCAACATTTTGTTAAACATCTTTACAAACTAAATATAAAACAGGTTTTCTTAGCAAATTACAGTTGATTTTATGAGGGTTATAAAAACTAGCTACTTCAAGGAGAAACTGGATTGAACCAGATGCTTTGAAGCTAGGGTTAGGACAAATGGACAATTAACCAAGTGATAAGAGATTTGTGTCTTTGTCTGATTGGTTTAAAGAAAAACCATGTTGTCACTGAAAGACTGCATTTAAACTGAAAATACTGAAATGTTCCGTGCTTGGAAAGAGGATACCTGCAAACTGTTGTCACTAAGTAACCTTTAAGATGTGTGGTATTAACTTTGCAACTCAGATCTTTTATCTCCAATAAACTATACTTCTGTGCCCCAGTCCCTGCCGATGAGAAACATCCCCATAACATGATGCTGCCACCACCAAGCTTCACAGTTGGGTGATGCGCGTTGCATCTAGGCCAAAAACTTCCTTTTTGGTTTAGTCAGACCACAAACCTTTTTGCCACATGACTACAGAATCTCCTTAGTGTTTTTTTGCATACTTACGGGATTCAAGGTGGGCTTTCTTGAGTAATGGCTTCCTTCTTGCTACCCTACCATACAGGCCAGATTTGTGGAGTGCTTGGATATTGTTGTCACATGCACACTTTGACCAGTTTTGGCCATAAAAGCCTGTAGCTCTTGCAAAGTTGCCATTGGCCTCTTGGTAGCCTCTCTGATCAGTCTCCTTCTTGCTCGGTCATCCAGTTTGGAGGGACGGCCAGATCTAGGCAGGGTCTTGGTGGTGCCATACACCTTCCACTTCTTAATAATCGTCTTGATGGTGCTCCAAGGGATATTCAAGGCCTTTGATATTTTTTTAAACCCATCCCCTGGTCTGTGTCTTTCAACACTTTGTCCCGGAGTTCCTTTGAAAGCTCCTTGGCGCTCATGGTTGTTTCTTTGCTTTGAAATGCACTATCCAGCAGGGAACCTACAGGAACTGCTGAATTTATCTTGAAGTCATGTGAATCACAACAATTTAACACAGGTGGAGATCACTTGTTGTGTGATTTTGAAGGCGATTGAGTTACACCTGAGCAAATTTAGGATTGCTATATACGGGGAGTGGACACTTATCCAACCAAGCTATTTCAGTTTTTATTTTTAATTTTCTACAAATTTCTAGAATATTTTTTTCACTTGGAAGTTCTGGGGTAGAATGCATATATAATCTTTTTTTTTTTTTTTTAAATCATTTTAATTCCATGCTATAAGGCAACAAAAAGTGAACATTTTGAAAGGGAGTGTAGACTTCTATAGGCACTGCACTGTGTATATATATATATATATATATATATATATATATATATATATATATATATATATATATATATATATATATATATAATATGATATATATATATATATATATATATATATATATATATATATATATATATATATATATATATATATATATATATATATATATATATATATATATATATATGTGTGTGTGTGTGTGTGTGTGTGTGTGTGTGTGTGTGTGTATATATATATTTGTATTTGTTTTTTTTTCACATTTAAACACATCTCGATCCTGCCTATCAGCATTTCTGCCCTGAGTCATGTTCGTGAGTGAGTAAGATGACACTGAAACCAGCAGCCTTGATGGGTGCAAACTGTTTTGAAAAGTGGTGCCAAACCGTTTTGAAGGTTTAGCACCAGAGAGCTTACTGCTATGTGCTTTGACATTCCAGATGTATTTTAGTCATGATTCCAAAATCTCTATTGAGACCACTGGGGAGTTTTAAAAAGGATGTGACGTGTCGACTGAAACAGAAACTAATACAAATTGAATTTGAACAAGAAGAAGGAGAGTAGATTAGCTATTTTATTTGCGTCATTTAATCGCTTAATAGTCTGACCTTTTGATAATGATACATTGTGTACTGCAACTGCCTTGTACAGAGTTTCAGTATGCTGGTGGTTCAGTAAGCTGATGGGGGTCCTGACTTTTCACTTCCCACCCCTGATTATACCGTGGATCTCTTAAGCATGCCGAGAATGTCATAAAAAGTATGTCTTTCTAAAGTACCACTTCCAGGCTGCCAGCACACCTAGTTTTGAACTGATTCCTCATTTTATTTAGTTTTGCTGCCTGTCTCCATCTTCTCTCTTTCTGTGACCTTTGAGGTCCAAACCTTCCTATTATAGACTGTGGTAAACAATTATTGCACTTTTGTCTGTTTTATTTTTCTCAATTAATTTACAATGCAGTCTGGCTATAATAGCAGCTTCAGACAGTACATGAGAAAGTTCACAAATGAGAGGAGGCCATTCAGCCCATCTTGCTTGTTTGGTTGTTAGTAGCTTGTTGATCCCAGAATCTCATCAAGCAGCTTCTTGAAGGATCCCACGGTGTCAGCTTCAACAACATTACTGGGAAGTTGGTTCCAGACCCTCACAATTCTCTGTGTAAAAAAAGTGCCTCCTATTTTCTGTTCTGAATGCCCCTTTGTCTAATCTCCTTTTGTGACCCCTGGTCCTTGTTTCTTTTTTCAGGTCGAAAAAGTCCCTTGGGTCGACATTGTCAATACCTTTTAGAATTTTAAATGCTTGAATCAGGTTGCCGCATAGTCTTCTTTGTTCAAGACTGAATAGATTCAATCCTGTCTGCTGCCATCTGGTAATGTACGTTGTTTATCAGCTCACTATGAGGTGTGCACATTACTAAGCGTTGGATGGACTCTTATCGGTAAACTATATTCTGTAGTGTTAAGTCTGCTTTTATTACAATGAATCAATAGCTGGTTCATGCAAAAGAAAAAATGAAACAGCAGTGATGTTCAGAGAAGCCAGTGGCATGTTGGATATATTTTTACCGGTATGTGGTGTTGTTTGTGGAGGGTGGAATGTCAAGTACCACAGACAAGAGGAAGCGAGGCACAGTCCACAAAGTTTGAGAACCACTGCCATAGACAACCCAGGGCTTGTGGGTTTTCAACAGTCCTTACTTGTGGACTAGCTGCAGTACTCCAAGAAATGCTCATAGTATATCTTATATTTATTCAAAATAATTGCTATTCATGATGTCATTTTAACTTTCATTGATTTAAAAATATAACGTTGTAGATAGCTGCTTGGTAATTGGTTTTCAGTATAGTTGATCTAGTTGAGGTTACAGCTGCACTGTTCAACTGTAGGTGGAAGTGAGTGTATGGCTAAAAGATTAGAGTAAGCTATGTATACCTTTTCAGCATTTGTAGAAACCTCTTGTTGCAAACTTTTAATTTCTACCACATTTTTCAAGTATTATGACAAATGGGAAAGATGCAGAATTATTTAGAGAATGTGTAATGAGTTCTTAATATATTAACTAACCTTAATGAGACATAAAGAAAAGCTCTTAACTGTCTATTTGTATGCGTAATTCTGGATAATTAAAGAGAAATAACAAATAGTTACATGTATCATTTTTTTTTTTTATGATCAGAAACATGCCCACTGTTGTTGAATGTGAGCAGATTATTAATCCGACAGAGACTGTTGGATTAATAAAATCCTTTTGAAACTGCTGCTAGGTCCTACCATTTCTAGAGGATTCACTTATTTTTCATTTCATGGATTGTCGATTTATTTAGGCTAAATTTTCTTTGTAACACAGTATGCATGACACATTATTACATTGTGTGTACTTGGAAATCCAGTAGTATTTTATATGAACTAACCAAGAAGCACATCAAAAACAACCAGACACACTAGAAATACTGTAGAAAGAAAGTTGATATTGCTGTGCGTTGAACTAATTCCAGATTAAGTATATGTTTTTTTGTTCTTGCTTAAGTTAATGTTGCGCAAATAAACATCAGGGCCAGGGCTTTGTTTCACTAATCTGGTATGGTAATGTCAGGGGAAACCCAACAAATTAGACACTTTTCAGTGACCTGATTATTAGATATGGAAGTCTGTGAAATGTGCCTTCCATGAAAGACTATTGCCAGGAAAGCCTTATCAGATGGCACAAACACTGTTCTGAAGATGGTAACATAATCACTGTCAGCAGTGTCAGAGTAACTGTTGTGTAATGGTGAACTCATTTATAAAATACTTAAATCACTGTAAGTAAAAAAAAAACAAAAAAAAAAACACAGAACGTATTGCAAATCCTAAAAGTTTGTCAGTGCCAGATATTTCGACTATATGTGCTCATGGGAAGTGAAGTGCATTTTAGGAAACGTTCTGAACTGTTTGAACTTGACTTTTTAAAGGAAACATTCTGCTGAATCATGCCTTTAGTGCACTTTAACTTGCAATTATCTGCTCCCTATTTTACTGTATTTAATCCTGCACTTAACCCAATCTGTAGTATCTTGTATTTCACCTGCACTCGTATCTAACCTTGATGTAACTATCAACACTGTTATCTGCTCTTGAACTGCCCTGATGTCAAATCGTACTGTATTTTGTATTTGCTCTTATGAAGACTGAAGTGATTGTATTTTGTATCTTGCTCTTAATTGTACTGTAATTTTTGATATGTGTTTTTTTGTCTACAGCTACAATTCGCCCTGGGTAAGAGCATCTGCTAAGAAATTATTATTATTATTATTATTATTATTATTATTATTATTATAATACACTATTTCAGAGGGTATCTGTTCGACAGCATTTAAATATAGCCACTGCACAAAACCACACAATGTCATTTTCAAATATCTGTTTTTTACATCGTGACATTTGTTTTAAAAACTAGTTTTGCATATAAACTTTAGAGATTAGTTTAACTGTCATTTTTTTTTGTTTTGTTGTTGCATTTTAAAGTACTGGTACTTATGTTTGCCATTTCTCTAGATAGCACAGCACAATTATACAAATACAAACTATATAAACAATTATTACTTGAATGTTTGATTTCTGATCCTGTGATAATTGTTGTCTCAAAGATTCTGAAGCATGTGACATTTTTTAAAAATTTACTTCAATGAGTGACTAGTCTGTTCATCTGAACCGTTTCAGATCTGAAAAAGCAGTGTGCTCATGCATATTCCTTATAGCTAGCCACTGAAGACACCAGGTACAGATTTTCTAGTTCCAACCATGCATTTGTGTAGGTGTTTTATTACCAGAAATCATTACCCCTACACAATGCATCATTTGACTACATGCAGCCAGAAATGACTGTGGTGAAAGCTGGATGAAGTTAAACTTTTACATTGTTACATACATTGTTCATAGGAAATCGCAGGTGCAAGCAATCATCGTGTTTGTTTTCATACCATAAATGGTCATTTACGAATTGGTGTACCAACCTTGGTCACAAAATCAAAAGTTAGAATGATAGGTGTATCACATTCAAGTCTGGTTTCACAGATCCCAGTTAGCACTAATCTTGAACTACCTAATGTTAGCTAAAAAGTAGTCCTGTTAGTGCAAGTGGGAGGCCTGATCCAGCTCACAATATAAGAACATAAGAAAGTTTACAAACGAGAGGAGGCCATTCGGCCCATCTTGCTCGTTTGATTGTTAGTAGCTTATTGATCCCAGAATCTCATCAAGCAGCTTCTTGAAGGATCCCCGGGTGTCAGATTCAACAACATTACTGGGGAGTTGATTCCAGACCCTCAATTCTCTGTGTAAAAAAGTGCCTCCTATTTTCTGTTCTGAATGCCCCTTTGTCTAATCTCCATTTGTGACCCCTGGTCCTTGTTTCTTTTTTCAGGTCGAAAAAGTCCCTTGGGTCGACATTGTCAATACCTTTTAGAATTTTGAATGCTTGAATTAGGTCGCTGCATAGTCTTCTTTGTTCGAGACTGAACAGATTCAATTATTTTAGCCTGTCTGCATATGACATCTTTTTTAAGCCCGGAATAATTCTGGTCGCTCTTCTTTGCACTCTTTCTAGAGCAGCAATATCTTTTTTTATAGCGAGGTGACCAGAACTGAACACAATATTCAAGATGAGGTCTTACTAATGCATTGTACAGTTTTAACATTACTTCCCTTGATTTAAATTCAACACTTTTCACAATGTATCCGAGCATTTTGTTAGCCTTTTTTATAGCTTCCCCACATTGTCTAGATGAAGACATTTCTGAGTCAACGAAAACTCCTAGGTCTTTTTCATAGATTCCTTCTCCAATTTCAGTATCTTCCATATGATATTTATAATGCACATTTTTAGTTCCGGTATGCAGTACCTTACACTTTTCTCTATTAAATGTAATTTGCCATGTGTCTGCCCAGTTCTGAATCTTGTCTAGATCATTTTGAATGACCTTTGCTGCTGCAACAGTGTTTGCCACTCCTCCTACTTTTGTGTTAGCAGCAAATTTAACAAGTTTGCTTACTATACCAGAATCTAAATCATTACTGTAGATTAGGAATAGCAGAGGACCTAATACTGATCCCTGTGGTACTCCACACATATAAAGTAGTTTGCCACCCTGTGACGGGGGTGCAACGGGTCGGAGCTGTGGTTGATCCTCCCCATCGCTGGTGGTGTTGCATAAAACGGGACGAAACCGGCGAAAAGACAAAAGTCGAACCGTCTGGAAATTCCAGAAAGATCGCTCGCTCCGCCCGAACGCGGAAGTTCGCGGCCGCCGCGCCACGTACCTCAGTCGGTGTTACTATGTACGCCGATTGGGTACAGCGGCAACTGGGGCCGAGGCTAAGGGCGGGGTTGAACAATATTTAAAGGACGGTACGATATAAGCTCGGTTGCTCAGTCCTGGGAAAGGCAAAAGGATATGTGTTGCTGTATTGATTAAATAGTGTATTGTGTTTCAGAAATTGAAGAACGACCAGGACCTCGCTGCTAAAATCCTACCCAGGACCGGGAGCCCCCTAGAGACCAGCGCAGGAGAGTCCAAAAACTTTTATATCTATTTTTGTTTTAACCTCTTATGTGCGGGACTTCGTTAATTATATCTTTTTATTTTCACCTCCTCCTTTATCATTGTTGATATTGGTGGGGGAATTTATTTTGATTATTTTCATTTGATTATTTTTGTTTTATTTCCTTTTTGATTGGAATACTGGCCGGTGGCCATCTACAGCCAAACAAATAAAAACCCTTCTGCGGGGGAAAAACTACTCAAGCCTCCTGTGTGTTTTGCCAGTCCCTTTTATCATCACTGTTTTGACTCGGCCCACTAACCTCCTATACACCCGCTTTGGCATTTGAAACATTTTCACGTGCAATACAGTGGGTGTTGCGTACCAGACCTTTACTTTTGTGTCTTGGTTGAAGTTACATAAATATGGTATTTTCTTTTTACATAAATACCAAAAGGCTTCAGAGAAACTTGTTTTTAAAAGCAATTTCATGTTTTTTCCCAGGTTGATCCTAATATAGAAATTACCTAAAACTCTGTTCAAAATGACATCCGTATGCTCACCACTTCAGTGACCTCACTGAACTCCATAAGCTCAACTGCTAATTGTTGGTTTGTGCATGAGTCAGTTTTTAATTTAAACTAAGCTTTGTGCCACTGGAGTTTGATAACGGTTTTGTGAAGTAGCACAAGTCTAGCTACATGTTCTGGAAAATCTAAAACAGCAGCATAGGAAAAAGAATGTGTTACAGACTGGAAAGCGCTAATGTATATATTTAATACTGAGAAACGGAATAAGAATTACATCTTAAACTGGTGTACTGTATCTGTACAAATATTTTTTTAGATTATTAACAATCAGGGATTTGAACACATTAAACATTAATAACAATGTGCCAGGGACATTTACCAATTAATAAGCAGGCCATTACATTATAAAAGATTTCCATTGATAAGTGTACAAAAAAAACACAGACAATATATGCAAATAGAAGTTAGGATGATATATATATTTATGTAGCCTAGCATACAGTTTCTATTTCTTACCACCAGGGGGAGCTGGTTTAATTGAGACTGCCTGGGCAAATGTCTTACTGTACCCTCTATTCTATTGTGACCTCCCGCATGTCAGAGGTCAATGTTTTTGTTCTCTGTTGTGAGGGTAAGCCACTTGGAATTCTCCCTTTTTATCTATGTTCAAATCTAACTTTAAAATTGCCATGCATTGCTGTTATCATTTGATGTTAATGGATAGGTACATGTTAAACCCCCTTTTGATTTATATTGGTTGTAAAAACATGTTATTTTATAGTTTAAAAAAAAACAATCTTTTAAAAAAAAAAAATACTTGGTTTGCAATGCAGTGATTTGTGCATGAAAGTATTTTTGAGTTATGGTTATACATGAATGGTGGGCATTTGAGCCGGGCGACTGTCTGGATGTGAACCGGGCGACTGTCAAGCTGTAAAGTAAATTGATCAGAAGAATGAAACTGTATAGCTACAGGTGCATGTTCACTACCAGCTCACATCACACAGCAAGTTGTAAAATAAACTGATCAGAAGAGTGACACTGTAGATCTACAGGTGCATGTTCACTACTGAACAGTGTGTACTGTGCTCTGAAAAACACTGTCCCGCTTTGATAAAAAATGTAAGACTTGTACGGCATGTGGAACATAATATCTGTCTCTTGCCTAGGATGCCCCTTCTCACCAGCTTTCTTGCAGACATACACTGTATAATATTGCCCATGACCGGATTGAGCACCACCAGGGAGACTTGATGAATGTTCTGAATCTCGAAGATGGTAGTAATGTAGTCTGTGGTTTCATTTTTTTCAGTATCTGCAGTGGCTTTCCTTGCAGTATGTATTTTCTTTTTCCTTGTTGAAATCCTCTCTGTCCTCAGTCGAACTTCTTTCAGGTTGGTTTTCTTTAGGTTACCTCGCTCCAAATTTGTAAATCTTAATGTGAAGTCATCTGATACAAACTATCTGATACAAAGACATTTTTTGATGCTGCTGTTATTTTTTTAGTTTTGTGCTTTTTAAAATAAATCATTTCACAGGTTTTTTTTTTTTTTTTTTTTCACTTTATTATGTCTTACAGAAACCTGTCAAATACAAAACTCTCACTAATACTGAATTGCTTGCATATGTATCTAGTAAGCCTGACTTACTGTAACCTGGTTGTGATTCTTTATTTTCATCTTGTTGCTGAAAACAAGGTTAACCGTTATGTTAAATGTCAACTGCAAAGAAAATAAAATCTTTTTCTTCTAAATCCATTGCTCATTGGTCAATTAAGAACTCTTTGCTGGTTACCCACTCAAAACACAGTTTGTTTTTCCAGAAATGTACTCTTATATCTCCTACTTAATTTTGATTGCATTCACATCAAAAGTTATTTGATTTATCTTCACCTACTGACAAAATGGTATGTATAGCTTTACAATTTTTTTTTTTAACCTTAATTTATATAAAATGTTAAAACTTGAGAAACTAAGTCAAGTAGACAAACGCTTCGGCAAGTTACTTCTTCAGTGTGTGTATGTAATGGACTGTCTTCTTCAATGTGTGTATATATATATAATGGACTGCCTTCTTCAGTGTGTATATATAATGGACTGCCTTCAGTGTATGTATATAGTGGACTGTCTTCAGTGTATATATGGACTGTCTTCTTCAGTGTGTGTATGTAATGGACTGCCTTCTTCAGTGTTTGTATATATAATGGACTGCCTTCTTCAGTGTATGTATATAATGGACTGTCTTCTTCAGTGTGTGTATATAATGGACTGTCTTCAGTGTGTGTATATAATGGACTGTTTTTGTAATGTTTTAGGGAGTGCCTTTAATTTTACAAAGAACTGCATTCTCATAGAAGCATAAAGTAAAGTAACCACTTAAGTACTTACGTTGTGTGTGTGTGTTTTTTTTTGTTTTGTTTTTTTAATATTATTTTAAAAGGGTTGTCGGGGAGGAGTGATATCTCATTTCTAGATGCACTCTTCGGTAGTAACAGGAGGGCTTGGTGCCCAATTTTGCTGTACACTCTCTAATTGATTTGTTTTTGTTCAGATATTCTGGTTTGTTTCTTTGAGCAGCTATAAAGGCATATACTTGATGTTCTGTTTGCTTGTCAGTGATATACTGCATATTCTGTTTGCTTGTTAGTGATATACTGCATATTCTGTTTGCTTGTTAGTGATATACTGCATATTCTGTTTGCTTGTCAGTGATATACTGCATATTCTGTTTGCTTGTCAGTGATTTACTGCATATTCTGTTTGCTTGTCAGTGATATACTGCATATTCTGTTTGCTTGTCAGTGATATACTGCATATTCTGTTTGCTTGTCAGTGATTTACTGCATATTCTGTTTGCTTGTCAGTGATATACTGCATATTCTGTTTGCTTGTCAGTGATATACTGCATATTCTGTTTGCTTGTCAGTGATATACTGCATATTCTGTTTGCTTGTCAGTGATATACTGCATGTTCTCTTTGCTTGTCAGTGATATACTGCATGTTCTGTTTGCTTGTCAGTGATATACTGCATGTTTGTTTGCTTGTCAGTGATATCCGGCATGTTCTCTTTGCTTGTCAGTGATATACGGCACGTTCTCTTTGATCAAATATTGTGCACAATTACAGTGGCATTGTGAGTCGAATTTTAGTTCATGTTGCAAAAGAGCAAATCTCACCGTGATCAGACTGAACCTTTTGCAAAATCAAGGGTATTGTCATTACAGTAACATATATTCAATTCATATTGCTCAGCAGATTTAGGACCCTATTGTGAAACAAGTGCAAAGAAAATAAACTCCAAAACTACCCAGAAAAAATACATATTGAAGCAGCTTGTTTTTAAAGTATAGAGTGAGAAAGCCAGTTGTTGTTGGTTAATGCTGCCATAAGGATTGAAGTGCTATAATTAAAATGTGATTCTGGAGTTACTCATTTCCAAGGGGGCATTTACCTTTGTATTCCTTCAAAAAATGACTTTTTCACTCTAACATCTCTTTTTAGCTTGTTTATACTGTATATACATTATATATTAATCATTGTTGTAAAATCTTCTTCAAAACATATACAGTAGTAGTATAAATAGGGTTTTTTGTATTATTAGAATAAGTAAGATTATTCAATGTGGTTGTTTTGTAACCTGTTCGTACAGTGCTTGTCACACAGATGTATCCATATATCTGGAAAACCATTTATCTGTCATGAAACTTGATATTAACATTATCTGGCATGATGTACTTTATTGATAATATTAGATTCTGGAGATATAGGAATATCTGTCTGTCTGTCAATCCTGCCTTCTGTATGTCACAATTTGTGCATACATCTAGATAATTATAATTTAATTGAATTGTCAAAGAACATTTAAAAGCGAGAGTCCATTTCACCCATCTAAGCTTGTCTGATTCCTAGTAGCTGATTGATCTCAGAACTTTGTCAAGATCCAAGTGATTCTGCTCCAACAACATGACTAGGTAGTCCATTCTATCCCTTCATCACTCTCTGTGTGAAGAAGTCTCCTTCAACATGACTAGGGAGTCCATTCCATCCCCTCACCACTCTGTGTGAAGAAGTGTCTCCTTCCTCTGTAGTTGGTATGAAACGTGTTCATTCGTGTTCTATACGATACTCAGCATACTGTTGATGTATACTATGATAGCTCTGCTTTTGAATTCAAGGCTGTGGCAGGGGGTGTATGTTACTGACAAACTTGTTTATTGTACTGATAGCTCTGCTTTTGAATTCAAGGCTGTGGTGGGGGTGTATTTTACTGACAAACTTGTTTTTATAAAACAAGTGTTTTACCGGATCTCATTTTGGAATCCACCTTGCATTCATTGAAATCCAATTGCAGGAAACAACTGTTTACCTAGTTTAACTCTATCAAAGCATTACACATTTTAACACATAGCCTTCTATAAAGCACTAACTTTTTGTTGTGTCTGTGCATTCAAACCAGACTTCCGAACATTAAGCCTGTCCTTGTTAACTTACCTGTTCCATCCGCTGAGGCACCACTTCCATCACCCTGTTTTAAATATGAATGAATTATTATTTTTCTTATTCTTGTTACATAGTTTATTCAGTTTTATAAAGATACTCTGAATAATTTAAATCAAATTTAAGTAAATAAATCATGGCATTTATAGTTCATTATTTACAGTAACTTTCAAAAGGCTTATGCAGACTAACGTGAAAACTAGGTTTAGTTCTTTGTAACTGAGTGAGTGAACACCATATATTCATAGATTGTCATGATTAGTTACAGGAGTTACATTCTAATTAAAACATGTGTTATAGATTATATATGATTAGTTACATTGTTGCAACTGACAGTTTATTTCCTGTTTCATTTTTTTTTTTAAATGTTGTTTGTTTCCTGACTTTAATATAGCGGTTAGCTTTGTTATTATAACCAGTATACTTCTTGCTGACTAATAGATTGCAATTCCTTGAGACTTTTACTATTGACTATGGTAGATATGCAGTAGATCATTGCCTAAGGCTGCATTGGCTGTATGCTTCACTTAACCAAAGTCAAAACAAGGATTGCTGGCCAATTAGGACTTATTTGTTTCTCTCAAACAAAATCTATTCATAGTACATACATCAGAAAAATGCATTCAAAATGTAAAATGGGTGATTAGACCCAGTATTCAACAAAAAAAGTATATTTTTATTTGAAAAAAAGTTTTAAGTTAGCCATCTCTTGGTGTGTGTTAAAGCAAAACACTGCAGTACCTATCTGTTAAAAATACACCTTTTACAAAATATCACATTGGCAAGTGATTTTCCTTTTCCTGTATGCTAACCATAATAATGGGCATTTATTTTTTTGCTAGTCATAGTGAAAACGGATATACTTGACCATGTTTTTTTAGTTGAATTTTGCACAGCCCGTAGCCTTTATACACACAAACTATAACTTTTGTTAAAAGATGTGATACTTCATAAGAAATGTAAATTGTGCAGTTAAAAGTTAATGAAGGATATTTGAAAGTGATTCACTATGAGTTTTAACCTGAGCAACAAAAAAAAAAACGTGTCCCTTTCAAATTGAGAGGTTAACAAATTGAATGTATCACCAGTAATGCACAGTAGGAAACAGACCACTTTGGAGATGTATTTAGAAGCACATATTGTTGGGCTGCAGCAGTGAAATGTGTTCAGAACACATGGCGTGCTGTCCACAGGACCTCCCCTTTACAGAATACTGTACACTGCAAACCTATTGCTATTTCTTTCTCTTGATTTTTTTTTCTCTTTTTTCAGTTTTCAGACGGCAGTTCATACTCTTTTAAAAAGGCCTCAACCATTTGAGACAGACAGCAAATACAGAATTTTAGCTTTCCAAACTGCTTATTTTAATGCATGATTGCAATACACACGTTTCACAGATTTTAATTCCTGATGTATGTTTTAAAATACATTATACACATTTGCTTAGTTTAGAGGTTTACAAAAATGCAATAAAACACACGTGTTTGTTTCCTTCAAAATAATTCCTCCAATAAAAGTGATATTGGGTCCTATTCACAAAGCTTTAACTCATGACTTTAATTGAGCTGTCCTAGTTTTAAATAATGTATTTTAATAATTACACCAATTGTACCTGATTGATCCCAGGGTTCTGTACTGACTGCAGAAAAGGTGAAACTCTAATGTGAAATAAGAACGGACTAGAGAGAACCGCCACCTCATTCATGAAGTTTTGCCTGTTCATAAGCGCAAGATATATTTTCTGACCCCCTACAAAAGAATGAAGAACAATGGTAAAGAGATACATACTGTTGAGTCTGTGGCTGTGCTCACACTGCATCCGTTTAGAGAGTTTGGTCTGCATTCTGTGTGGTTTGGTACTTTTGCTGTGAAGTGTGAACGGCAAAGTCCGCTTGGGAAACAAACCATATCGAGCCCACCTGAAGAGGAGGTCTGGTCTGTTTGGCAAATGCACCGAGTCTTATTCTTGCTAAACGTCAATGTGAACCACTGAATGCCCCGGGGAAACTACATTTAGCATTACCAGGCATCCCGGTTTTCATTTTTTGTCCTGTTCGGAAACAGTAGGAATTGTTAAATCGCCTCAGTTTTGCTATTGTGTAACTAAGTACAAAACTATCAGCGTGCTCAGGAAGTCAATAACAGAGTAATTTATTAGGTTGTAGCACCATTCAAAAATAAATGAAACAATCTGAGGGATATTTGTTTAATCATTCTGACTATGTGTATATCACATGTTTAAATGGTAATAGCTGATCTATTTTTGTATCTGGCTTTTGACAGGTAACATGTTATGACTAGATGACAACATAAAGAAAACAATGAGTTGTCATGATCTCCAATAAAACACCTGCTGTTTAATTTATAATTATGATTGTGTCAGAAACTGAAGCGCGGCTAGAAATTTGGCCAGACATCAAAATCTAAGCCGAACTGGACAAAACTCACAAAAATATTAAAATACTTGATATTCAGTCTTTTCTCAAATCCCTGTGTTTAATCTCTACAGTAGGAGAACAGTGATAATTACGAAACTGAATACTGCACTGTTCTACTGTAGGCATTGAAGAAATGTATTCATTCAATTAGAGAAGTGCTCCCCCAGTGCTTTCTTCCACAGCAATACGTAGGAACTTACCATGCTAATACAAATTGAAGCAATACATCAGTACCTTGCAAGATATTGTAAACATCAAGTTCACAGACCATAACAACGAAACAATTGCACTTGCAAACTGCATTGTGAACACAAACGAACTTGAAAAACGGAAAAGGATCAAAGAAACTAACTTGGTCCCTTGGCTCGCAGATAAGTGAAACTGACCCAGTGTGAATGCAGCCTGAGTCTGTGGTAGATACATTAAAAGATATTACTATACCTTAGTCAAAACATAAACAATACAACTACATTGTTATAGGTGAGTTCATTTATATGTATATTATTCATTTTAATGGCCGTTCTAATATTGTTAGCAGTACTCATAATATGAATGGTTAGGAGCCTGCATTCTAAACACGGTTTGCAAAGTTGACAAAGCTTGGGCTTTTAATTTGTTTAAAGTGCATTTTGAAAAGTTGTAAAACTCTTTCTTTTCCACTGTTCCTAATTAATTCTACAATATTTTTAAAAAGTCAAATGCATTACAAAATGTATTAGTTGATCAGCACAGTCAAAAATATTGTGTTTCAGCTTTGCGAATAGGTTTTAATATTGCGGATATTACAGAAACAATAAGATTTAATATATACTGGCATGTCCAGTACACAAAAACAATAAATAAATGGTTTATTAAGTGGTCATTCCATTCTATTTATTTGTCTGTTGCATAAATCCACAACAGTATACTACTATATACATTATTGAAAGAGAAATTGACACATGTGCTGTTGCAAAAAAAACATACTATTCTAATAAACATTTTAAATATTATTTTTATCAGAAATATTGCAATGACTTGGGAAGAACGGAAGCGTGAAACAGGAGCTGCTCAAAAGCAGCCATCACTGTTATTGTGCATCAAAGCACATGAGATGCAGGACAGCAGTATATCTCAGCAGGGCAGGTTATATCCCACAACACTTACAATATTACAACATTGTATTAATACCAACCAATCAGTGGCCACTATCAGTCCCACTCCCCCTGGCTCCTGCCAGGTGCACGGAATGATCCCCGGGAGCCTGTTCCTGCGCTTGGTGGGGGTCAACGCTGGTGCAGGGTTGCACCAATAGTCCAGTATAGGGGAGCAGTGTCTGCAGTAGGGTAAGCACCTCTGCACGCGGGAAGCACCGTCGCAGCCTCTGCTCTGCAAAGCAGCATTGTTCAGTGCAAGCACAGGCGCACACACAAACGTCCTAGGGACAGCCCTTTGTTACAATATAACATCTAGACCTAATTGCAACCGAGGGTTGTGGATTATGCATTTGACAGTATGATTGATTAATATTGATCAACCTATTCTGTGATTTTGTAAGAGTAGATCACAGAAAACAAGAGTTGAATGAAGTCAGCCTATGAAAGCGACAGTAAAAAAACATTATTACTCACACACCGCAAGTAAGCTAACGACACATCAACAAACGTTCAACAGATTTCTTTCTTAAAATGTCAGTATGAAACTGCCCTTCAAGCATTTCTCTGCTAGACTGTGGTCTCTTTAGTTTACCAGAGTGTTGATCGTTCTGGGTGCTGGACTGTCTTGTATTTAGTTTATCAGAGTGTTGATCGGTCTGGGTGCTGGACTGTGTTGTATTCAAATGACCATAGATTTGATCGTTCTGGGTGCTAGACTGTGTTGTATTTAGTTTACCAGAGTGTTGATCGGTCTGGGTGCTGGACTGTCTTGTATTTAGTTTACCAGAGTGTTGATCGGTCTGGGTGCTGGACTGTCTTGTATTTAGTTTACCAGAGTGTTGATCGGTCTGGGTGCTGGACTGTGTTGTATTTAGTTTACCAGAGTGTTGATCGGTCTGGGTGCTGGACTGTGTTGTATTTAGTTTACCACAGTGTAGATCGTTCTGGCTGATCTGATTACTCGTTACTTCAGAGCTTACTTTACCTTCCCACATTTCTTACTTTTTAAACTAACAGATTTTCCAAACAATTTAGAGCTGCTACTTTTGCTATTATTACGTTATAAATGGGTTTTACATTTTCGGTGGACACCCACTATTATTATTTTTTATTTTCATGTAATGATAAAATTCATTACAAAAACTAGATTTGTTACGATCAGCGCTGGTACAGTATATGAAAAGCTAGTCACTGTCTTAACCTCTGTTCATTCTTTCACAGTTTGTGAGCAGCAATTAATTAAATAGTTGGATTTTCAAGAAAGCGGTGAGTAATATTTCTGTGCAGTCTTCTGCTCACCATCTTTCTTCAGTTGCTCCACACTGACAAATGTTTTTCTTTTGACTTTGTATTTCTGTTTGTTTTGGCGTAACATAAACCAAATTAAGCCAAATTAATTCATAAATGCACCTACTTTTCGCTGCACCTAAAATGTACAAAATGAAAATCCACCTTCATAGTTTTTCCAGTTGTGTGGAATTCCACAAGTATCAAACTGAAACATGCTGCTGCTTTTCTTTTTTTTTTCTTTTTTTTTTTTGGTCCATCTGCCTCATGTAGATTTCCTAATTGATAAACGGATGAATTGTTAACCCATTGCATCACTACATCACAGACACAGCCTTTATCACAGAATGTAGGAAGTCTCCAAATGAAGACAAAAAATAAATTATCTTTGATGAAAAATACATACATACATAAAATAAATAAATAATACAGTGATGGATAAAGTTAACAGAATGGTTATGGAATTGTATGAAGGAATATGATTAATGTGTTTAATATAGTTTGTATTTTTTATGTTTTTATTTCTTTGTGTAAATACGTTTTTAATCCAGAGTAGTACAGAGCTTCGCAATTCTTTTCAGAAAGGAACTTATAATAAGGACAGGCCACACAATCAGCTCACTGAAACCAAAGCACAGATTTATTGGAAGGCAGGCAGAATGAAACACATGAGTAGATACAAAGGCCAGAGCCAAATCATTTATCCCTACAGGACCCATAAACGAGCTTGCTCATGGAAAGCAGCACTGGGTGATGTGTGTACTGTACATTTAATCTTACTGCAAGCATTGGCAACACAGAACAGTGAAATATAAGCCTGTAATTGTAATATACTTAAACTGCTGTAGCATAAAAAGTTACACAAGCCTGCGGACTCATGAGCTGCTTGCAACCTGATTTTCCTGTGGTGGTTTTCTATAAGCTTCTAGGAGACTGTGTCACGATGGCCATGCTGGTCAATGCAACTACTGCATTGCGGGACACCATATCAAGCACCGTAAAGTCACTGAGAGCCTTTTACTTTCTCATGGGATTTTTTTATTTAGAGTGTCTATTATTTTATTATTTTGTCAGAAATTGATTTTCTCCCAATTTGGAATGCCCAATCTCATTTCCTCACACGGCTCAGACCTGAAGGTTTAGTGGGCGTCCTCCCATCTCACGACCATGCCAGCTTCCTTTTTCACCCAGGAACTCAAGAGTGGAAGCCTGCAAGCTATAGACTTCTGGAGGACAAAGACCAGCCCTGCAGGAATGGGGCCTCAATGGGTACCTGGCCAGCAGGGTTCACCGGACCACGATGAGGAGCAACAGTTCCTGATGGTTTTACCTCTCTAACCCAAGGGAGCCCCACAGCTAATGCCACGCCCCCTTCAGAATCCCCAACGAAAACTAGCCTGCTTTGCACAGCCAGGACGTGAACCTGTGCTGTATGACTCACCCTGCGCACCACATGGCTGCGCTTCTACCAGTGCTTTCTCATAGTTTTTGATGAATAGTTGCACACACCTCCCACACAATTTACATAGTTTATATTTGCATACATGGCAGACCAGCGGATTTTAGAATGTTTCTTCATGTTTTTGACCAGTCAGTGTAAATGGAAATGCAGATGTTTAATAATAACCAATACCAAGACAGTTATCAAATATTCCATCCAGTCTGTGTGGTAATAAATGTCGAATAATATCTTAATAGACTAGGCTAAAGTTAGACCTAAGCTACGTTTTCAGGTTTTTTATGTTGTGCCAATGAGTAAGTGGGTGGCTTACTAAAAGTGAAATATCTGTGGAAAAGTTACTGTGAAAAATAATTAGAAAGAAAGTTCATTCTGGCGATAAGGAAATGTACAAGTATTTGAGATGAGGCGATTTCTCAGTAAGTGTGGCCCAGATATGTATTTTCAAAGGACATTAATGACCACTTTATTAAATAGTACTAAATTTACTAAATAGTCTATAATTTCTGTCATACCGTCGCCTGAGTGGAAGTCGTCTTTGCCTGTTTTGTGCATTTATTTTGTTAACAAAATATGTAAAATACCACAGCATTAAAACACAAAAACCAGGGTATTCCCCATGGCTGTAAACAGTCTAGCTTCCCAGCATGCCCTTCAAGGAGAGCATGTATGTTTTGTTCTCAGTACTCTTGTTGATATGTAGTTGATATGTAGCTCGAGAGGATTGCGTTGCATCATGTGATTTTGAACCAGCTCGAGAGGATTGCGTTGCATCATGTGATTTTGAACCAGCTCGAGAGGATTGCGTTGCATCATGTGATTTTGAACCAGCTCGAGAGGATTGCGTTGCATCATGTGATTTTGAACCAGCTCGAGAGTATTGCGTTGCATCATGTGATTTTGAACCAGCTCGAGAGGATTGCGTTGCGTCGTGTGATTTTGAACCAGCTCGAGAGGATTGCGTTGCGTCGTGTGATTTTGAACCAGCTCGAGAGGATTGCGTTGCGTCGTGTGATTTTGAACCAGCTCGAGAGGATTGCGTTGCGTCGTGTGATTTTGAACCAGCTCGGGAGGATTGCGTTGCGTCGTGTGATTTTGAACCAGCTCGAGAGGATTGCGTTGCGTCGTGTGATTTTGAACCAGCTCGAGAGGATTGCGTTGCGTCGTGTGATTTTGAACCAGCTCGAGAGGATTGCGTTGCGTCGTGTGATTTTGAACCAGCTCGAGAGGATTGCGTTGCGTCGTGTGATTTTGAACCAGCTCGAGAGGATTGCGTTGCGTCGTGTGATTTTGAACCAGCTCGAGAGGATTGCGTTGCGTCGTGTGATTTTGAACCAGCTCGAGAGGATTGCGTTGCGTCGTGTGATTTTGAACCAGCTCGAGAGGATTGCGTTGCGTCGTGTGATTTTGAACCAGCTCGAGAGGATTGCGTTGCGTCGTGTGATTTTGAACCAGCTCGAGAGGATTGCGTTGCGTCGTGTGATTTTGAACCAGCTCGAGAGGATTGCGTTGCGTCGTGTGATTTTGAACCAGCTCGAGAGGATTGCGTTGCGTCGTGTGATTTTGAACCAGCTCGAGAGGATTGCGTTGCGTCGTGTGATTTTGAACCAGCTCGAGAGGATTCGTGTGATTTTGAACCAGCTCGAGAGGATTGCGTTGCGTCGTGTGATTTTGAACCAGCTCGAGAGGATTGCGTTGCGTCGTGTGATTTTGAACCAGCTCGAGAGGATTGCGTTGCGTCGTGTGATTTTGAACCAGCTCGAGAGGATTGCGTTGCGTCGTGTGATTTTGAACCAGCTCGAGAGGATTGCGTTGCGTCGTGTGATTTTGAACCAGCTCGAGAGGATTGCGTTGCGTCGTGTGATTTCTCCCATCATATGATTTTTTTGAGCAGAACAAATGTTGGCCGTTCGTGCAACTTGTTTAGCGCTGGCCAGTGCATGGAAACTATTGAGATGGCATGAAATGATCATTAGAATTGTATGGGGTTGCTTACTTCAGTAATGCTCTTCATTGCATGTAAAATAGAAATTAAAATATAACACCATTGTTCACACATGCAGTGTATGTTAATTGGGTGGGTGGATAAATAAATTTTCTAAACCACACAATCTGTTGCATCTGAATGCTAAAATTTGTGTACTATGTGTTATGTACTTGAGAAAACACATTTATATTCTGTTCACTGAATTCAGTAAAATGCTTGGTGATTTGGATGGTCAACGCTGAATAAAGGTATGTACAAAAATGCGAACTAGTTATGTTATGGCTATATAATGTACTTCTAGAAGCTGCAAGTCTGTTTTTTGTCTGATAATTGCATGCTTGTAACTACAATACCAAACAAGTACCAATTTTCTGTATTGTTGGGATTGGTGCAAAGATACACACTTGAAGACTAGGGGAAAATACTGTAGTTGGTAAAAATAAAAGTCTTTAATATTTTAGTTCTTACTCTGGACACCTGCAAACTACAGCTCTGGCCAAATGTTTTGCATCACCTAGAATTGTTGGATTGAGACATAATTAAAAAAAAAAAAAAAAAAGAATAATAAAAAAAACCCCTCTTATTTAATATCATTAAATACAAAATTGTATTGCAAAAGTCTACCAGAAGCCGCAATAGTAGTGCAGTGTTTCATGTTAGATTTCGAAACATTTTTAAGTTTGTCAGTTTTTTGTTAAGTATATGGGAAACTACAAAGCGGTAGTGAAAGTAACATTTATTCAGCAGGTTTCATTCGACGTTACGAAGCAAAATGTGTTAATTCTATAAGGTGATGCATTGTGATATACCCCTTTCTGTGTAGGGGGCCAGTCCCTGGTTGATTGAAAACTTCTAATGTTAAACTAATGTAATATTACTGGTCTTACACGAAAGAAAATATTAAAGAGCAAACTACTGTAAAAATATACAGAACAGGGTTCTAGTGCATCGTTAGAGCTCTCTACAGCAATTTGTTTAACTTGATAACTTCATAATCCTTCTTTCAAAATTGCAAAATAATATGAAGTCAGTCGCAATGATGCTAACTGCTGTATTTATGGTATTTAGATGTGTATAGTGTTTGAGTTACAGCTCCACAAGTGTGCTAAAAGAATGGTGAAAAAACTTTGCAAGAGTAAAAAAAAAAAATGCCCCTTTTAAAAGGTTACAGGCTTGCAAATTGCAGCCTAATAAATAAGTCGGTACGGTTTCCTATAAAGAAACCACAGGGTTTTCAGCTTTTAGTAATTGGGCTCAGACTCTGCCTTTTGGCTGTGTGCTCATTTCACCAGGGCTTTTATCTATTTTTATCTTACATAAAGATAAAAGATAGTTAAAAAAAAGATATATAAAATATAAAGATATTTACATAAAAGATGGTTTACAAATATACTTTATTTTACTTTAGCGTTTTTTACACCTCGCAAATTATTAACACAAATATAATGAAAAAAAGACCTTAAAGAGCAATAGATAAGGTTTGGAGTCTGGGAGTAACTTACCCTGTAATTTGAACACAGAGTAAATTTTTTTTTTTTTTTTTTTTTTTTCAGGGGGTAAAATGCAACATTACCTTGTCATGAGTAATCGGTAATCTTGATAAATACTTGTGACGAAGAGCCCGCCCGTGTGTATTTTCTGTTATACGTTGCGTGTGGTGTGTTAATGTTGGTGTATAGTCATTGGTACACGGGATATAAACGGGTCTGTGTAACGTGTTTAAAATGTATATTTGTATTTTGTCACAAGGATTGCACAGCACTTCACGTGCAAGTAAAATGTAATATGTGAGCACAGGGTTTATTAATTCACGTACAGTTGTACCGCGACTCCAATTGAATGATTAATTAGAGGTCGAGTCTCGGTACAGCTGCATAAAAGCAGCATGTTTTCACTCACTCGGGGTTGTGTGTTCGGTGAGTGTAAAACAGGTGTGGAGAGGAGAGAATTAAGAATGAGAAAACTTAACAAAGTAATTTATATGACCATTGTTTTCACTCACCTTGTTTGTTTGTTAGTCCACTGTTTGTGTAAGTGTTAGTCCGTTTTGTTTGTCTGTTTATTTTGGCGAATGTGCCGTGTCCTGTTTTTGTATTGTTACAACCTTTTTATTTTCTGTCTGTTTATTTATTAAATGCTGAGCGAAAACATTCGCTCAGCTCCACCAAACTCCACCTCTCTGTCGTTTTATCTCCTGTTTCTGGTCTGATGTCACCCACTCTGGCTGTCTTTGTGACACGTGGTGTCAGAACCACGATTACCAGTGCCCCCTAGACACAGACCAGAGCAACAACAGCAATTTCTTGTTTAAAAAAAAAAAAAAAACACAACAAAATAAAAAAAAAAAATGTCAGACACTGTCAGGCTGAGGAACTGGATCAGGGACAATGCTGGGCTGATGGACAGATATCGATGGCATACGAGAGGGAACACACCCCAAACTCCCTGGAGGAAGGTGTGGAGTTGGTCCTCTGCTACCTGAAGGCAGCTAAAAATAGAACAGCAGCCCAGGTAGCAGGGTCTCCAGCGCCCAGGCGGGGGGACCGTGAGAGTCCAGCGCCCAGATGGGGGGACCACGGGCATCCAAAGCCCAAGAGGGAGCTGTTCCCATCTCCACCAGCAGAGGGTGAGTGCCTGCTGGGATCACGTCCCCTACTGCCATCACCTGGCGAAGAGGAGCAGGTGCTTCCTCTGCCTCCATCACCTTCCTCTGCAAGTGAAGGAGAGCCGCACCAGTCCCCTGCAAGTAAGGGAGAGCCGCACCAGTCCCCTGCAAGTGAGGGAGAGCCGCACCAGTCCCCTGCAAGTGAGGGAGAGCCGCACCAGTGCCCTGCAAGAGAGGCAGAGCCACACCAGTGCCCTGCAAGAGAGGCAGAGCCACACCAGTGCCCTGCAAGAGAGGCAGAGCCACACCAGTCCCCTGCAAGTGAGGGAGAGCCTCACCAGTCCCCTGCAAGTGAGGGAGAGCCTCACCAGTCCCCTGCAAGTGAGGGAGAGCCGCACCAGTCCCCTGCAAGTGAGGGAGAGCCTCACCAGTCCCCTGCAATTGAGGGAGAGCCGCACCAGTCCCCTGCAAGTGAGGGAGAGCCGCACCAGTCCCCTGTAATAAGAGTAGACTACACACCACTCCCACCTCCGCCACCAGGAGATGCCTGCTGATATCACTTCCCCCACCAGCAGAGGGTGAATGCCTGCTGGTATCACAGGGGGGGGAGAGATTCATCCCACTGTCAGAACGTCTGCTGACAGTATGGCCAGTAGCAGCCTGGCTACTGGCAACATTGCCACCCATCAACCCCTTAAAGTCCCTGTTCTTGGCCCAGGACTTTGAGTGAGACTTTTGGAATTTTAAGGGAGGAGGTGGCCATTGAGGCCATGTGTGCTTTGCACAGGGGGGGGGGAGGGGGTATATGTGACGAAGTGCCCATCCCTGTATGTATTTTCTGCTATATGTTGCGTGTGGTGTGTTAAATGTTGGTGTATAGTCATTGGTACACGGGATATAAACGGGTCTGTGTAACACGAGTGTTTAAAATGTATATTGGTATTTAGGCACAAGGTTTGCACAGCACTTCACGTGCAAGTAAAATGTAATATGTGAGCACAGGGAATTGCACTTTATTAATTCACGTGCAGTTGTACTGCGACTCCAATTGAATGATTGATTAGAGGTCGAGTCGGTACAGCTGCATAAAAGCTGCATGTTTTCACATACTCTGGGTTGTGTGTTCGGTGAGTGGAGAACGGGTGAGGAGAGGAGAGAATTATGAACAAGAAAACTTAACAAAGTAATTTATATGACCGTTGTTTTCACTCACCTTGCTTGTCTGTTAGTCCACTGTTTGTGTAAGTGTTAGTCCGTTTTGTGGGATATCGTGAGTGTTTGTTTGTCTTGTCTATAATTGTTACTTGTGTTTTCATAAATGGCTAATACGTTTTGGAGCTGTCGCTAAGGCCCAGTATAAAATTCGGAACAGCACTACACTATTGTAACGCATTAAACTGTATCACCCACCACGAGTGGTGACCGTGTTTGTACATTGTGGGAGAGATACCTGTGTTCATTGTTTGGGACTGCAACCCGTTATAATTAACCCTGTGCATTACACATTGCTGTGTATTGACAGGTATCATTGTTTTGATCACCAGACCTGGATTATAAAATAAAGAAACACTTTTCTAAACCGGATTACAATCTCTGTTTTATTCCTGCAATGCCTCACCACTGCACCTGTACACATGGCTCTTATATACGTTGTTACATGTTCTGTGATTTTGGTTGTGAGAAATGTTTATAGCAGCATTTCCCCTAGTTTGTTTTAATTTATAAGCGTTTGGTTGGTGGGCTCAGCATACCTTTCTCGGCTTCATGGTCTCCGTGTACGCTCTTTCCTGCTCTGTGTTCTGTCAGTCGTGCTGTGTTTACATTATCATCATGACTGTGTTTGTTCTCTCCACATAAATTATGGCAGCAGGTTTAATGACACCTTCTCGTTCTGAATTTCAATTTCCCTACGCAATTTCCCTATGCAATTACCTTCACCTCTGAGTGGGCTCGTATCAAGGCGTCCATAATAATACACAAATTGAATCATGGGATAGTATGACTGAATCACTGGATTGATGGTCCTCTCAGCTACCCCCTTCTCTAACCCTAACCCTGTCTCTCAGCTCACCCCTTCTCTAACCCTAACCCTGTCTCTCAGCTCACCCCTTCTCTAACCCTAACCCTGTCTCTCAGCTTCTCCCTTCTCTAACCCTAACCCTGTCTCTCAGTTACTCCCTTCTCTAACCCTAACCATGTCTCTCATCTCCCCCTTTCTCTAACCCTAAACCTGTCTTTCAGCTACTACCTTCTCTAACTGTAATCCTGTCTCTCAGGTCCTCCCTTCTCTAACCCTAACCCGGTCTCTCAGCTCCTCCCTTCTCTAACCCTAACCCTGTCTCTCACCTTCTCCCTTCTCTAAACCTAACCCTCTCTCTCAGCTCCTCCCTTCTCTAACCCTAACCCTGTCTCTCAGCTTCTCCCTTCTCTAACCCTAACCTTGTCTCTCTGCTCCTCCCTTCTCTAACCCTAACCCAGTCTCTCAGCTTCTCCCTTCTCTAGCCCTAACCCTGTTTCTCAGCTCCTCCCTTCTCTAACCCTAACCCTGTCTCTCAGCTCCTCCCTTCTCTAACCCTAACCCAGTCTCTCACCTTCTCCCTTCTCTAACCCTAACCCTATCTCTCAGGTCCTCCCTTCTCTAAACCTAACCCTGTCTCTCAGCTCCTCCCTTCTCTAACCCTAACCCTGTCTCTCAGCTCCTCCCTTCTCTAACCCTAACCCTGTCTCTGCTCCTCCCTTCTCTAACCCTAACCCTGTCTATCCGCTCCCCCCCTTCTCTAACCCTAACCCTGTCTCTCAGCTCCTCCCTTCTCTAACCCTAACCCTGTCTCTCACCTTCTCCCTTCTCTAAACCTAACCCTCTCTCTCAGCTCCTCCCTTCTCTAACCCTAACCCTGTCTCTCAGCTCCTCCCTTCTCTAACCCTAACCCTGTCTCTCTGCTCCTCCCTTCTCTAACCCTAACCCTGTCTCTCAGCTTCTCCCTTCTCTAACCCTAACCCTGTCTCTCAGCTCCTCCCTTCTCTAACCCTAACCCTGTCTCTCAGCTCCTCCCTTCTCTAACCCTAACCCTGTCTCTCAGCTCCTCCCTTCTCTAACCCTAACCCTGTCTCTCAGCTTCTCCCTTCTCTAACCCTAACCCTGTCTCTCAGCTCCTCCCTTCTCTAACCCTAACCCTGTCTCTCAGCTTCTCCCTTCTCTAACCCTAACCCTGTCTCTCAGCTCCTCCCTTCTCTAACCCTAACCCTGTCTCTCAGCTTCTCCCTTCTCTAACCCTAACCCTGTCTCTCAGCTCCTCCCTTCTCTAACCCTAACCCTGTCTCTCAGCTCCTCCCTTCTCTAACCCTAACCCTGTCTCTCAGCTTCTCCCTTCTCTAACCCTAACCCTATCTCTCAGCTCCTCCCTTCTCTAAACCTAACCCTGTCTCTCAGCTCCTCCCTTCTCTAACCCTAACCCTGTCTCTCAGCTCCTCACTTCTCTAACCCTAACCCTGTAAATCAGCTCCTCCCTTCTCTAACCCTAACCCTGTCTCTCAGCTCCTCCCTTCTCTAACCCTAACCCTGTCTCTCAGCTCCTCCCTTCTCTAACCCTAACCCTGTCTCTCAGCTTCTCCCTTCTCTAACCCTAACCCTGTCTCTCAGCTCCTCCCTTCTCTAACCCTAACCCTGTCTCTCAGCTCCCCCTTCTCTAACCCTAACCCTGTCTCTCAGCTCCTCCCTTCTCTAACCCTAACCCTGTCTCTCATCTCCTCCCTTCTCTAACCCTAACCATATCTCTCTCCTCCCTTCTCTAAACCTAACCCAGTCTCTCAGCTTCTCCCTTCTCTAACCCTAACCCTGTCTCTCAGCTCCTCCCTTCTCTAACCCTAACCCTGTCTCTCAGCTCCTCCCTTCTCTAACCCTAACCCTGTCTCTCAGCTTCTCCCTTCTCTAACCCTAACCCTGTCTCTCAGCTCCTCCCTTCTCTAACCCTAACCCTGTCTCTCAGCTCCTCCCTTCTCTAACCCTAACCCTGTCTCTCAGCTCCTCCCTTCTCTAACCCTAACCCTGTCTCTCAGCTCCTCCCTTCTCTAACCCTAACCGTGTCTCCAATCTCCTCCCTTCTCTAACCCTAACCATATCTCTCAGCTCCTCCCTTCTCTAAACCTAACCCAGTCTCTCAGCTTCTCCCTTCTCTAACCCTAACCCTGTCTCTAAGCGTCTCCCTTCTCTAACCCTAACCCTGTCTCTCAGCTTTTCCCCTCTCTAACCCTAACCCTGTCTCTCAGTTTCTCCCTTCTCTAACCCTAACCCTGTCTCTCAGCTCCTCCCTTCTCTAACCCTAACCCTGTCTCTCCGCTCCTCCCTTCTCTAACCCTAACCCTGTCTCTCAGCTCCTCCCTTCTCTAACCCTAACCATGTCTCTCAGCTCCTCCCTTCTCTAACCCTAACCCTGTCTCTCAGCTTCTCCCTTCTCTAACCCTAACCCTGTCTCTCAGCTTCTCCCTTCTCTAACCCTAACCCTGTCTCTCAGCTCCTCCCTTCTCTAACCCTAACCCTGTCTCTCAGCTTCTCCCTTCTCTAACCCTAACCCTGTCTCTCAGCTTCTCCCTTCTCTAACCCTAACCCTGTCTCTCAGCTCCTCCCTTCTCTAACCCTAACCCTGTCTCTCACCTTCTCCCTTCTCTAAACCTAACCCTATCTCTCAGCTCCTCCCTTCTCTAAACCTAACCCTGTCTCTCAGCTTCTCCCTTCTCTAACCCTAACCCTGTCTCTCAGCTCCTCCCTTCTCTAACCCTAACCCTGTCTCTCAGCTTCTCCCTTCTCTAACCCTAACCCTGTCTCTCAGCTCCTCCCTTCTCTAACCCTAACCCTGTCTCTCACCTTCTCCCTTCTCTAACCCTAACCCTGTCTCTCAGCTCCTCCCTTCTCTAACCCTAACCCTGTCTCTCAGCTCCTCCCTTCTCTAACCCTAACCCTGTCTCTCAGCTTCTCCCTTCTCTAACCCTAACCCTGTCTCTCAGCTCCTCCCTTCTCTAACCCTAACCCTGTCTCTCAGCTTCTCCCTTCTCTAACCCTAACCCTGTCTCTCAGCTTCTCCCTTCTCTAACCCTAACCCTGTCTCTCAGCTTCTCCCTTCTCTAACCCTAACCCTGTCTCTCAGCTCCTCCCTTCTCTAACCCTAACCCTGTCTCTCAGCTTTTCCCTTCTCTAACCATAACCCTGTCTCTCAGCTCCTCCCTTCTCTAACCCTAACCCTGTCTCTCAGCTTCTCCCTTCTCTAACCCTAACCCTGTCTCTCAGCTCCTCCCTTCTCTAACCCTAACCCTGTCTCTCAGCTTCTCCCTTCTCTAACCCTAACCCTGTCTCTCAGCTCCTCCCTTCTCTAACCCTAACCCTGTCTCTCAGCTCCTCCCTTCTCTAACCCTAACCCTGTCTCTCAGCTCCTCCCTTCTCTAACCCTAACCCTGTCTCTCAGCTCCTCCCTTCTCTAACCCTAACCCTGTCTCTCAGCTCCTCCCTTCTCTAACCCTAACCCTGTCTCTCAGCTCCTCCCTTCTCTAACCCTAACCATGTCTCTCAGCTCCTCCCTTCTCTAACCCTAACCCTGTCTCTCATGCTTCTCCCTTCTCTAACCCTAACCCTGTCTCTCAGCTCCTCCCTTCTCTAACCCTAACCCTGTCTCTCAGCTCCTCCCTTCTCTAACCCTAACCCTGTCTCTCAGCTTCTCCCTTCTCTAACCCTAACCCTGTCTCTCAGCTTCTCCCTTCTCTAACCCTAACCCTGTCTCTCAGCTCCTCCCTTCTCTAACCCTAACCCTGTCTCTCAGCTCCTCCCTTCTCTAACCCTAACCCTGTCTCTCAGCTCCTCCCTTCTCTAACCCTAACCCTGTCTCTCAGCTCCTCCCTTCTCTAACCCTAACCCTGTCTCTCAGCTCCTCCCTTCTCTAACCCTAACCCTGTCTCTCAGCTTCTCCCTTCTCTAACCCTAACCCTGTCTCTCAGCTTCTCCCTTCTCTAACCCTAACCCTGTCTCTCAGCTTCTCCCTTCTCTAACCCTAACCCTGTCTCTCAGCTCCTCCCTTCTCTAACCCTAACCCTGTCTCTCTGCTTCCCCCTTCTCTAACCCTAACCCTGTCTCTCACCTTCTCCCTTCTCTAACCCTAACCCTGTCTCTCAGCTCCTCCCTTCTCTAACCCTAACCCTGTCTCTCAGCTTCTCCCTTCTCTAACCCTAACCCTGTCTCTCAGCTCCTCCCTTCTCTAACCCTAACCCTGTCTCTCAGCTCCTCCCTTCTCTAACCCTAACCCTGTCTCTCAGCTTCTCCCTTCTCTAACCCTAACCCTGTCTCTCAGCTTCTCCCTTCTCTAACCCTAACCCTGTCTCTCAGCTCCTCCCTTCTCTAACCCTAACCCTGTCTCTCAGCTCCTCCCTTCTCTAACCCTAACCCTGTCTCTCAGCTCCTCCCTTCTCTAACCCTAACCCTGTCTCTCAGCTCCTCCCTTCTCTAACCCTAACCCTGTCTCTCAGCTTCTCCCTTCTCTAACCCTAACCCTGTCTCTCAGCTCCTCCCTTCTCTAACCCTAACCCTGTCTCTCAGCTCCTCCCTTCTCTAACCCTAACCCTGTCTCTCAGTTCTCTAACCCTAACCCTGTCCTCCCTTCTTCTAACCCTAACCCTGTCTCTCAGCTCCTCCCTTCTCTAACCCTAACCCTGTCTCTCAGCTTCTCCCTTCTCTAACCCTAACCCTGTCTCTCAGCTCCTCCCTTCTCTAACCCTAACCCTGTCTCTCCGCCTTCTCCCTTCTCTAATCCTAACCCTGTCTCTCAGCTTCTCCCCTCTCTAACCCTCCTGTCTCTCAGCTCTCCCTCCCTAACCCTAACCCTGTCTCTCAGCTCCTCCCTTCTCTAACCCTAACCCTGTCTCTCAGCTCCCCCTTCTCTAACCCTAACCCTGTCTCTCAGCTCCTCCCTTCTCTAACCCTAACCCTGTCTCTCTGCTTCTCCCTTCTCTAACCCTAACCCTGTCTCTCAGTCTCTAACCCTAACCCTGCTCCTCCCTTCTCTAACCCTAACCCTGTCTCTCAGCTCCTCCCTTCTCTAACCCTAACCCTGTCTCTCAGCTCCTCCCTTCTCTAACCCTAACCTCCCTTCTCTCTCAGCTCCTCTCTTCTCTAACCCTAACCCTGTCTCTCAGCTCCTCCCTTCTCTAACCCTAACCCTGTCTCTCAGCTCCTCCCTTCTCTAACCCTAACCCTGTCTCTCAGCTCCTCCCTTCTCTAACCCTAACCCTGTCTCTCAGCTCCTCCCTTCTCTAACCCTAACCCTGTCTCTCAGCTCCTCCCTTCTCTAACCCTAACCCTGTCTCTCAGCTCCTCCCTTCTCTAACCCTAACCCTGTCTCTCAGCTCCTCCCTTCTCTAACCCTAACCCTGTCTCTCAGCTCCTCCCTTCTCTAACCCTAACCCTGTCTCTCAGCTCCTCCCTTCTCTAACCCTAACCCTGTCTCTCAGCTCCTCCCTTCTCTAACCCTAACCCTGTCTCTCAGCTCCTCCCTTCTCTAACCCTAACCCTGTTTCTCAGCTTCCTCCCTTCTCTAACCCTAACCCTGTCTCTCAGCTCCTCCCTTCTCTAACCCTAACCCTGTCTCTCAGCTCCTCCCTTCTCTAACCCTAACCCTGTCTCTCAGCTCCTCCCTTCTCTAACCCTAACCCTGTCTCTCAGCTCCTCCCTTCTCTAACCCTAACCCTGTCTCTCAGCTCCCCCCTTCTCTAACCCTAACCCTGTCTCTCAGCTCCTCCCTTCTCTAACCCTAACCCTGTCTCTCAGCTTCTCCCTTCTCTAACCCTAACCCTGTCTCTCAGCTCCTCCCTTCTCTAACCCTAACCCTGTCTCTCAGCTCCTCCCTTCTCTAACCCTAACCCTGTCTCTCAGCTCCTCCCTTCTCTAACCCTAACCCTGTCTCTCAGCTCCTCCCTTCTCTAACCCTAACCCTGTCTCTCAGCTTCTCCCTTCTCTAACCCTAACCCTGTCTCTCAGCTTCTCCCTTCTCTAACCCTAACCCTGTCTCTCAGCTCCTCCCTTCTCTAACCCTAACCCTGTCTCTCAGCTTCTCCCTTCTCTAACCCTAACCCTGTCTCTCAGCTTCTCCCTTCTCTAACCCTAACCCTGTCTCTCAGCTCCTCCCTTCTCTAACCCTAACCCTGTCTCTCAGCTTCTCCCTTCTCTAACCCTAACCCTGTCTCTCAGCTTCTCCCTTCTCTAACCCTAACCCTGTCTCTCAACTTCTCCCTTCTCTAACCCTAACCCTGTCTCTCAGCTCTGCCCTTCTCTAACCCTAACCCTGTCTCTCAGCTTCTCCCTTCTCTAATCCTAACCCTGTCTCTCAGCTTCTCCCTTCTCTAACCCTAACCGTGTCTCTCATCTCCTCCCTTCTCTAACCCTAACCCTGTCTCTCCACTCCTCCCTTCTCTATCCCTAACCGTGTCTCTCATCTCCTCCCTTCTCTAACCCTAACCCTGTCTCTCTGCTCCTCCCTTCTCTAACCCTAACCGTGTCTCTCATCTCCTCCCTTCTCTGGCTAACTATCATTTGCTAACCATTCCTCCTCCCCATACACATCCGATCGCTGGCTTTCTGCATACACACATATTCCACATACACCCATTGTAATAATGTATTGTACACTGCACAGCTGTAAAATATGTAACTCTTACAAGGGAGAAAAATAATGATATATTTTACTTTTACAATTTTCTTTTTTATGTAGGTATTACATGTAAATCTGAAGCTGGTACAAATAGCCGGTATTCACAAAATACAAATAAAAATAAAGCACAGTGGCTCACCCCTTTCTAGTACATCATTTACTTTTGGGCAGTGTAAAATATTTTTCATTTCTAATGATTCCCCTGCTGTAGCTGGCTCAATTTGTATCATATTCTAAACAGTAACAGGGTTAACCTTATATGTGCCATTAAGGATTGTATATACTTTATTTAAATGTCTTTTCTTCTAGACTGTCAGAGTCAAAATGTTTCAGTTTTGTCCTGCTGTGTAGCAGTTTTAATAGGTATTCATTTCTCATGCAAGCAGAATTACATTAGTAAATGTCCAGGTTTGTAACGGTACGACTGGGTTTTGTAGTTCAATCCTGAATCATCTTTCAACTGAAACTCACCACAACCCTCAGAATTCTGTCAACCGCCAAAGCAGTTGACACCATTGTTTACCGTAACGATTTTTTCCCTGTACTGTAAGTAGGTGTGAAAGAACATGAGAGAAAATATGAATTTTAACACCAATTTTCTCCCCAATTTGGAATGTCAAATCATTTTTTCTCCTCAACGCAACAATTCCCTACACAGCTCAATAGGGTTTAGTGTGTGTCCTCCGATCCCATGACCGAGCCAGCTTCCTCTGCTACACCCAGGAAACAGAGCTCGACGAACTACTGGTCTCTGGAAGACAAAGGCCAGTTTGCAGGTGTCCGCTGTGAGCCCACTGGGTGACTGGCCAGCAGGGTTCACTGTAGCAATGAGGAGAAACCTAACCCATGGAAGCGCCTGGTTTTGCCTCCCTAACCCACGGGTGCACCAGAGCCAATGCGACACTCCCTTTGGAATCCCCAACAAAGACTGGCCTACTTTGCACAGCCAGGATGTGAACCTGCTCTACGCAGCTGTACTTTTACACCAAGGACTACCACTTATTCTGTGTTCAGGGAGCAGTTTGCTGTATTGTGTTGCAATTGAGGTATAGTGCACACTGTGATTCCCATCTGTGCTGTTATTTGATTTCAGCATTTCTCAGGATGTCTAAAAACATCAAAACTCCAGAACAGTACTTTTGGTCAATATCAGATATTTTTTATAGTTAGATATAGTTTTAAAAAGAAATGGCACCAATAAACCCCAAGTTTTGGCAAAGGCTATAAATAAACATAAAAATCTAAAAGCCCCATCTAAAAGTCAGCTGACACGTTACCACAATGAAAAACGGTACAAGTATTTAGTCATTACAAGATTATTCCCCGATAAGATTTTCATGATGCTTCATTGAATGTCTGAATAGCTAGATCACAAAGATTTTAGTCCCCTTTTTTCCACCTGAAAGAAAAACTCTTGATGTCATCCGCAGCAGCCGGGGGGGGGGAATGGAATCACTGGATATGGAATCTCCTAGCCCCTAATGAAATCCCTCACAGGTAATCTGAGAGCAGAGCCTTTTCCTTTTGATGACATTATGGGTAAAGCGACTGCACCTGCCCGATACTTGACTAGATGCATTAGACCCAGCCCCCACCCACAGTTTCCTTTGCGCTACGATTTACAAAACGCACGGCAGCAGGGGTTTTCTGGAGCCATGTGATCACCAGACATAGAGCCTGATGGGTTTGAGATTCACAGGATTGCTTTCAAAGAATTATAGTAGGGGTTCCACAGTTCACAGCAGCATTGCCAATGTAACAGTGTATGCTGGTAGGTTTTTCTACCAGGGAAAGAATGCGCTTGGCTTTCCACCAGCTTTATCTTTACTTATCACCAATACGCATAGTAAAGCATTGAAACTTTGCTAATTGTATCTGGGTCAGTCACTAATACTTGGTACCAATAGGCACTGTAACATTTGTTCAAGTTTATCTTGATTACAAAACCTTATTTTATTAAGATAAATGTTTTAAAATGTTTGGTATGTTTTACACAAACGAAAAACATAAGTGCATTATTTTTACTTGAGTATACTGTGTATTTAAGAATGTTGACAAACACAGTGCACATGTGTGGCAGGATGCAAGCCCTGCCCGGGTGCACGTGTGAGCTGGTTGGGGGAATATTGGGTTGGCAGGAGGGTCAAATTTCACCCTGTCAGATCACATGGGAATGTGGCTGGAGCTGACAAGCGAATAATTGATTAATTAGGCTCTAGCCACGGGCATATAAAATAGGTGTTCATGGGTGTTAGTGAGACAAAGTTTAGAGATATAATATTGGTGGTAGCTGGTGAAGGTATATGTGCTGTGTTGTTATATATATATATATATATATATATGCATTTAAATGGGATTTTTTTTCTTTTTATTTACACAACCTACTCAACACTTTCAATGTGTGAAAAAATGGGGGGGGGGGGTGAAAAAACAAATCAATTAAAAATAAAAACCTGAAAAGTCTTCATTAGATAAGTGTTCACCCCCTTGGCTGTGACACTCCTAAACAAGCTCAGGTACAACCAACTGCCTTCAGAATTAACAGTAAATTACATGGAGTCCATCTGTGTGCAATAAAAGTGATTCACATGATTTCAGATTCAATACATTGGTCTCTGTATGGTCCCACAGTTGAGTAGTGCACTCAAAGCAAAGATACTACCATGAAGACCAAGGAGCTTTCAGAACAACTCCAGATAAACTTGTAGAAAGACACAGTTCAGGGGAGCGGTAGAAAAAGATTTCAAAGGCAATGAATATCCCTTGGAGCACAGTCAAGTCGATCATTAAGAAGTGGAAGGTATACGGCACCACCCAGAATCTGCTTAGAGCAGGCCGTCCTCCCAACCTGAGCAGCCGGGTAAGAAGGGCATTGGTCAGAGAAGCCACCAAGAGGCCAATGACAACTCTAAAGACCTACAGCGTTCCATGGCTGAGATGGGAGAAACTGTCCATGTGTCAACAATAGCTGAGGTACTCCACAAAACTGGCCTGTATGGAAGAGTAGCAAGAATGAAGCCATTTCTGGAAAAACAAACATATAAATACCGCTTGTAATTTGCAAAAAGAAAATTGAACTATTTGGCCTAAATGCAAGTGTTATGTCTGGTGCAAACCCAACACAGCACATCACCCAGGTAACACCATCCCTACTGTGAAGTAGGGTGGTGGCAGCATCATGCTATGGGGATGCTTTTCATCGGCAGGGACTGGGAAGCTTGTCAGGTAAAGGGCAAAATGGATGGAGCTAAATACAGGCAAATCCATGAGGAAAACCTGCTTCAGTGTGCAAAAGACCTAAAGACTGGGACAGAGATTCAACTTTGAGCAGGACAATGACCCCTTGCACATAGCCAAAGAGACACTGAAGTGGCTTAAAAACAAGAAAGTGAATGTCCTAGAGTGGTCCAGTCAAAGCCTGGTCTTGAACCTGATTGAGAATCTGTGGCAAGACTTGAAGATTTCTGTCCACCAACAATTCCCATCCAGCTTGACAGAGCTTGAACAATTTTGCCAAGAAGAATGGGCGAATATTGCACAATCCAGATGTGCAAACCTGGTAGAGACTTACCCCAAAAGACTAACAGCTGTAATTGCTGCCACAGGTGGTTCTACCAGGTATTGACTCAGGGGGGTGAATACTTATCTAACCAAGACATTTCAGTTTTTTTTTTTTTTTTTTTTCATTAAATTCTTTCACAATAAAAATTCTCTTGCCTCTTCAAAATGTTGAGTAGGTTGTGTAAATCAATGGGAAAAAAAATCAAATTTAAATGCATCACGACTTCAGGTTGTAACACACAAACTGTGAAAACATCCAAGGGGGGTGAATACCTACTATAAGCAGTGTGTGTGTGTGTGTGTGTGTGTGATTATTTATATATATATATATATATATATATATATATATATATATATATATATATATATATATATATATATATATATAAAATCAATCGCCATTTCGCAAAATGCCTAAAATTTTCAGTTTTCAAAGTTTAAAAAAATACATTTACTTAAGCATTTTACTTAAAATAATATTTTTTTTGTCCCTCGCTTATCTCTTTCTATAAATACCGCTATGGCATCAAGCTAACATGTTCAACAGCACTAATAAAGTGAAGAAGTGTTTTGTTTTTTGCTTTTGAATCACCAGTGCTGGAATTTAGTGGTTTAGTGGTAATCACGTGTGATGATTTGTTATAAATTGTAATAACCAGCAATCCAGACTCATACATAAACATTCAGAAACTATTGTCGTTGTGTCTGACACTGCGCCTCTTGTGAGTGTGGGTTTTCACACATCAGCACTTTAATCAGCCTCATGCCGTTCTGACCTGATGCATGTTCATGTGTGTAAGATCACACTGAAACCTTTGATCCTGAACCCAGCAGCCTTGACAAGGGTGCAAATCATTTGGAAAATTGGTGAAAACTGTTTTGAAAGTTTAACACCAGAGAGCTTGCTGGTGGTAAATTATTAAATACCGCCCTAATCAACCCCGCCCTTACAACCTCTCACATGACACAAAACTTCTCTGCTGTGTATGAGAATGAGTGTGGGTCATGTGAGTAATCCAGACCCAATGAGAGACTATGTCTATGGCTGCTATCAAATACAGAATAATAATACTAATTCATTGGCAAAAACGTTGTTAAAGTAACATTAAGGTTTGTTTGCAGAAGTTCTAAAGGTTAGGAAATTGCAAGGTAAGGTAGCCACGCATTCACAGGACTATGATTTCCCAGTGTTATGTCCATATGGCCAGTCTTCTGGGAGAATTTGTCATGTGCTTAGTGGTGTCATTGATGATGTCAAGTGTGACAGAAAATATACACATAAGGTTGCAGAGTTCAGGTTGTGCGTCTACCTTAACTTGCAATTTTAATACCAACAGCAACATAGATTTGTTTGTAGAATGGAACGGTATCCCTGATCTCCCGATCATACCATAACAACAAAAGTGAGAGGGGGGGGGGAAATAAAAATCGTATTTCCTAAATTTATTAGTTTCTCCAGTGTTGAAGGCACAAAGACAAAAAAACAGTATCACTGATTACCTGTGTTAATCCAGACAGAAACACAGATGTGACCCGTGTGTGCTGAACTATAGTCCTTGTCTCCCTATTCAGTCCTATGGAATTGTCGCAAGTCCCTCTGCCTAACAACGACATCACACCGTTAAAAGTGATGTGAACCCCTGTGTGATTTATATATTTATATATTTATACCACTGTGCGTATTATATTATTTCTTGTATTATTATTTAAAATGTATTGTTTATGTGTGTAAAACCATTGTTTTGCAGCATGGGTGGGGTTAAACTCCCTCATCCATGCTAAATTCGTGCAGAATGTAAACATCTCCAGATTGATTAATGTATTACTCATTTAGAGACAGTCACATGTATATAAACACACAAAGCTTTGGCTGATCGACGTTGGTGTGTTCAGGTGTGGAGAACAGGAATGAGAGGGGGAGGAGGAGGTAAAATAATAAATATAAAGAAACAACTGCTGTTATTTTATTTTTAATTCTTAAACTTCCTTGTCCCTGCTTGGTGTGTTTAGAGGCAGAACGAGTCAGGAGGTGAAGTAGAGCTAAGACAAACAATTGCTAGGCATGCTGGTTCTAAGCCAGCGCGGTACTTGTTTTATTTAGTATTTGTTCTGTGTCTGTTTTGTTTGTCTGTTTTGGCTATTGTGCTGTTTTGTTTGTGTATTGTGAAAGTTTTTGTGTTTTTGGTCAAACCTTTTTTTAGTTTTTTTTATTATTAAATCTGCGATTCAACGCATTTCACTCACCATCCTGTGTCCTGCATTTCTGGCCTGCGTCAACACACAAGCCATTGTATCACATATGGTGTTAAATGGGGGATACAGCGCCTTCACTACGCAGGCCGAGAACAGTACTGCAGGTACACAGTGTTTTTTTGGTTTCTTTTTTGAATGAAGAGAATGGAGGAGGGTCCGTGCTGCCAGCACTGCAAAGTGGTGGAACACTACACCGGCAATTGCCCCTTTTGGGAGGAAGGTGAAACCAACCTGGAGAGGTGGTGGTGATGGTTGAAGGGAGAGGGGGCTCAGTGGTGCGAGGTTTGCAGAGTGCAATGGCACATCAGGGATGGGTGCCCATATGAAAACCCCCTCTTCCGGGAAGGTCGAGGTGCATCGCCCTAGGGTTGCCACACCTGCACCGCCCAAAGCTACAACAATTGCAACGCCCGGGGCTGCCGAGCCTGCAACGCCCAGGGCTGCCGAGCCTGCAACGCCCGGGGCTGCCACACCTGCAACGCCCGGGGCTGCCGGGGCTGCCGCGCCTGCAACGCCCGGGGCTGCCGAGCCTGCAACGCCCGGGGCTGCCACACCTGCAACTTCTGGGGCTACAGTGGCCTGTTCTGCACCAAGAAGACCACTTCCACCCGCAATAGTTGCACTACCGGAGTACGCAGCACCACCACCACTGCTGGAGTGTCCCACTCCTAAATGATGTCATTAGATTCTACAGGAGCTTTCGATTCAGATGGAATTGTCGGCTTTTAATTGGCTAATTATCATCATGTATGTTTTGCCTCATCTCAATTTAAAACTTTTAAACCTCAACATCAATAGATCGAAGAACTGTAACAAGAGGGATTTTTTAAAACCCTACCTGAAGACGTTACACACTATTGTTTTGCTTATGTGTTTATAGTGTGGATCTGCATCGGCCACACAAAACTTTCCTGTCTACAGACTAAAAGGAGACAATTTGTTTTTAATTGAAAGCACTTTGGAGATTATACACACAGCACAACCTAATTGTTTAACCAGCCTTCATTTGAAATGTTCAGTGATACCTTAAAGGAAAATTATTTGGAATCACTATGTTCGTGCCATCCCTAATTTGATATATATATATATAAGATATATATATATATATATATATATATATATATATTACTTGAAAAAAGATTCAATCAATTCTACCTGTATAAAAAAAATCTCTTTCGACTGAAACCAAATCATTGTGTCACCTTTAAAGACAACTGCCCGGCTATTTCTAAACCAGAATGTTTTTCCTGTTTCATTTAGATTTTTTTGAACATCACAAACCTTAGATGCCAAATTTTTCTTTCATGGTTAGCAATCGGGGAACCTCTCTATGTTGAGGAAGGACAGCTCATTTCAATAGGAATATCAGATAGTGCAGTTAAAAAAGAAAAGGCCAATATAGATACAAGTGAAGTGTCTGCTTACTCATATAGTAGTTCACAGATGACTGTGTGTTGTTGGTATCCACAGGTAAATGTGTGAGTGGGAGGCAGAAAAAAGATTACCTTGTAATTATTTATCCAGGCTTGAGGTTTATTACCTTAAGTTAACGTAGCTAGTTTGCTGATTCAGAGTGAAAATGGGAATTCACAACTTGTTCTATTTTCCTGCTCTGTTTGCAAATTCGGCTTGTCTTCATTCACACCGCCTATCCTCACTCCCCACACAGACGCACGCATGCAAACACGCATGCACTTACACACTCGCGTACAACTGGCCAGTGGAAAAGAAAAAAGCATTACTCATTCATCCATTCTCAAAGCTTTCCAGGCTTCAAGGGGTGGGTATTTCATCTCCTCAAGGATAAATATATAGGTAAGCCATGTACCTATACACATCATCAGTGATCTGTAAAACAATTTGAAAAGGTTTACTGTTTCTTCAGACAAGCATTGGAAATGAAGTTTATTCTTTGTTGCCTTGTAGTCATTGCCACCAGTGCAGTGTTGGGTGCTCCATTGAAGGATAACACTAGAGCATTGTCGGAGATTTCCAAGGTTGTAAAACGCCTGCAGAATAATCTTACGGCAGTTAATAATATATATATCAAGATAATATATATATATATATACTATGTGAAAGATATATATATATATTATATATATATAATTATAATATATATATATATATACTATTAATATGATACATATATGCATTATATACACTTTTATTTGTTCTTTTAATGCTGCTTTTTATTTTCTTTTTGTGATGAGAATTATATCTTTATTTTCCTTTTTATTTTTTAGCTTAAGGAGATAGATCTGTGCACTCCCTATGATGTAGAGGTAAGTGTAAAAACAATATGAATAATCTGTTTCATATAACACTGAGATGTGTGTCTAAAGAAAGGGTTAGAAAGTAAGTGAGTCATGTTTACTTTGACAATGTACCCACATGCATTGAAAGCAGCAGCAGTAGTAAACAAATAAATCATCAGTTGCATGCAAATGTTTTCTTTAAAAGCAACATGCCAGGCTCCCCTGGCTCTGGTGAAGGGAGATGTGTTTTATATTAGAGTTCACAAAAACCTGCTGTTCATAATAAAGGCTGTTTCAGTGGGCTTCAAGTTGCTATTGTACATTGGCACGGGTTATTTTAAACAATGTCATATAAAACACATGATGTGCTAAACAATGAAATTGTGTTTTTGACTGGCATGGGCACCTTGTTTGAAGTGTGCAGCACTTTCCCTAAACTTACCGAGTTGTAAGTCAATAGATGATATAGGAACCTTTTTGTTTCGAAGTCCTTTCACAGTCTTTCAGAGTATGGAGCACATGTAGTAAGCATTTGTACCAGTGCAGTGTTTGCAGCTTTTAGAAACATGTACAGTGTTTTTTTATTACATTTTTAAATCGCTTTAAGTCAGTGCTGCAACAGCCTCATGGCAAGGAACCTTGATTAGCATTATTAATTTTATTCACCAAAACCTTTCTATCCTTGGCATGCTTTGCGCTGAACAAAAGCTGTAGTAGCAGTGAAAAACAATTTTCTCAACAAACACCACTGCTATGAGACATTTTATAATAACTGGTATCTGTCAACCTGAAAGAGAAACAGCAATAACAGTAAACCAGGCTCAGTAGAGAAACACTCTTGACTGTGTGTCTCATGTGTGTGTCAAAGTGAAATTATTTTTGCTGTTTCAATAGCCTTGGTGACTAATCATTGCTGGCGTTATTTGTTGCAGAAATGGCCAAGAGTGCCTGACTTCTGTACTTTATTGCTAACATTATATGTACCCTAAAATACGCAGCTATGCAGTAGGATGAAGGCTTACATGAAGGGTGTGTGTTATGTTCCCCACTGTAGATTTGAACTGGGGATTGACAGTCTGTCCCATGGACAGTATGTTCTTTTGTAAGTGGTTGTGTATTTTTTTGGTGGTTAACACCCACTGCACACTGTTTCCTTTTTAAACCCTCTAAGAAACCTGATGTACTCGTCACACTAATGTAATAATAACAACCCAGTGTAGCTTTGTTGTGTAGTTGCTGTTTTAGATTGCAGTTGTGCATCTGCAGTTTCATCATTGCATCTCAGTACTCATTTCGGGTCACACTTGCATGTAAAGCTCCATTATTAAGCTACAGGGTAATTAAAGCTATTTGTGACTATTAACCAAGGTAACATTTTATTACACTACTGTACTTAGTATTGGACGCACAGTTCAGGTGGGAAGCTTCACGTCGTGTTATAGGGTAGCTGTCTTGTTTATTATACTGTTATAATGCCAGCTTCATATTGGAATATAACAGAGGTTCATTGTGTGATGCAGGCTGATACCCACTCTTTTTATAAGATATAGTTCAATAAGAATAACTAAACTGTATAGCTCATTTTAATTAGACATCACTTCCATTTGACACAAGCCATCTGAAACTGTACAAAGAACTTGATGATTTGCAAAGCAGAGCATATCAAGGAAGGTACTTTTCCCTCTTTGTCAAACATGTTTACTCAGTAAAAGATGACACTTTTTTGTCTCCATAACATTTGCTGATGTTGAAGTTACCATTATGTACATACAATTCTGAGTGTTTTCAGATTCTGCTAGAAAATGCAGCTTTTTTCAGCAAAAAATGTAATAATTCCAGCAAGCAAGCTTAGTTACGGTAAAAAGTGCATCTGGTTTCAGTAAAGTGTTTAAAAAAGACATACCTAGCAGCAAAATGTGCAAACATGTAGACACGAATGACACCACTATGGGAAGTAGGCAACTGTGTAACAGACCAGCATGGGTGAGCCCACCCTCTTTGGTAGTCTTTAAACTGCAATGTGAACACGAAGGGAAATTACAAATGCCCTGCTTTAGTAACAAAGTGGGCTATAAAAACTAACACACATTTGAAAGCAATAGCAAGCTGGTGACAGATGCAGTTTCATGAAAATTATAAGAGATAAAAAGCTTCAGAAAAAAATGAACATGAAACTGTGTACAGGGTACTATGCACTGTGAGAAACTCTCTGATGAAAGCAGCTGCTGTAGAATGTAAATCATGTGTTTGGTATATATTTTATGAGTTTCTGATGAAAGCAGCTGCTGTAGAATGTAAATCATGTGTTTGGTATATATTTTATGAGTCGCTGGTAAAGGCACACTATTTGTTCAGCCTGTCTTGTTTTTTTTTCTAGAACGAGTGCCTCGTGCCTGCTCTTTGGTGTTTTGTGGATAATCTACACAAGATTCATGTAGAATCCAAGGACATCAGCATTATTACTGTGAGAATGCCCAAACGCATTCATGTAAGTTTTCAAAGGATCGTTTTGGACTTATATGTTATTTGAAAATCCACTTTCTTCATATTATTATTATTATTATTATTATTATTATTATTATTATTATTATTATTATTCATAATAATAATAACGCTACCTTTACTGTTGTTTAACCCCCCCTAGTAAGCACACAGATTGTAGTAGCCACAGTATCGTTTCACTGAAGCAGTTTTTGTATGGGACACACACAGTATCGTTTCACTGAAGCAGTTTTTGTATGGGACACACACAGTATCGTTTCACTGAAGCAGTTTTTGTATGGGACACACACAGTATCGTTTCACTGAAGCAGTTTCTGTATGGGACACACACCGTATCCTTTCACTGAAGCAGTTTTTGTATGGGACACACACAGTATTGTTCTCTGTTGTTACAGAACCCCATCTGCAAACCATGTGATTCTTTCAAGAAGACTGACAGACACACTTTTCTGGGTAGCATGAAGGAACACGTGGAACAGGTATGAATATTTACATTTAATTAATACTTTTTGTGGCTGGAAACAACATCTCTGAACACTACATAACAATGAAACCCATATTTTGTAGATTATTCAGTTGTGAATCTGAAGAGGAATGCAGCTGCACATGAAAAGACTGGACGACTATGTTTACAAAGACACTATTCTTAAGGTTAAACGGTTGAAATGTAATTATCATGCATTGCATATTTTTGTATTTTCTGCAATTTTATTTATTTTTTGACAGCAAGGAATTGTATTATTTATTTTTTCATAACCTTTTAAATCACATGCTTCTATTTATCACAGTGCAAGAAAAGCGGTTATTTTGCTAATGTTGTTTTTTGTTAAAGACATTTTACATTCCCAAAAAGAATCAAATGCATGTGTAATCTGACAGTGGCCAATGCATGCTTAGTTTACAAAGGTTACATTTGAAAGATTGAAAGCATGCAAAGAAACAATTCAAAGAAAGTTAGGCCTGCTAGGATAGATCTAGCTTCATTTTTTTTGTTTTCACACAAGATTTCTGCTTTTTGACGTGACCATTGTCAGTATTTGAACACTATCTCATTTTGCGAAAACTATGTTTTAATGGAAGTAATTTAAGATGGACTGCTCTTTTATAGTTCGATTTTCTGAATTATTTGTGTTGTGTTATTTATTTCTGCTGCTGGGTTGAAGATTTGTATTTGCAAAGATTTGTACCTTTTTTTATAAAAGACTGTAAAGCTTCAGATGGAATAAAGGACTTGTAAACTGCTCAATGATGGTCAGACAGTAGAAGGTGAAGTTCACTTTTTGATTACAGTACAGACAGGTCTGAAAGTGGTTTGGTGAATGTTATAACCAACGTAGTGTGATTGAAGATTAACCCAGTACCCTCCTCTCTTTAATTTGACTTGTCTTAATAAGCAAGGTCATGTATTATTATCCAACTGATTTGCAACAGTTCTTTAAAATATTCTATAGTGTTGCCAATCTCTACGTCAATATATTAGCTTTGGCAGTACAATAGAACCCTGAAGTGTTCATATTTCTATTCATAAAGAATTTTCTATACATATGGCCCCATTTGTTTATGTCACTGAACATTTTGGAACTTCAGTTAATCTTCCAAAAAAACATCTACAGTAAGTCCAGACTCCAAGCTATTCTGATATGTTTAAAAGTAGTTTTAAAATACACTGGGAACAAAAACTTAAAATTTATATTAAATATTTAGTTGTTCCCCAGAAAATGCCACTGCTTCACGTAGCATGATCAAGGACCATTGTTGTTCTTTTACCCTATTTTCTGAGATCACACCTGTCTTTAGCTATAAAATAAACTAATTGATACCTCTTAAAACATAATACAATGTGCCCGTCAGCCAATGTCCTGCCTGTTCTGTGCATCAGCGCCATCTACTGTGGAATAGCACAAGCACCAGCATGCAACTCACATGGACCATGTCTATTTTTACTATGGAGTCTTCCAGGCCTTTCTAGCTGCCTCATAATGAGGAATGATGTGCTGTCTATATATGCTGTGTGTGTGTGTGTGTGTATGTATGTGTGTGTGTATATATATATATATATATATATATATATATATATATATATATACTGTTTTAGTTTCATACTATTTGAATGCTATAAAATATTGACATTTGTATTAAACATTATTTATTCATAAAAAGCCTTTAATTAGAATGCATTGTATTAACTTATCAATAAAATATTTACATTTGTATTAAACATTATTTATTCATAAAAAGCCTTTAATTGGAATGCATTGTATTAATTTATCAATAAAATGTTTTTAAAACTACAGGTTCTTATCATTTCTTTTTTTTTTTACTGCACTTTAGTTGCAACAAACTGTTTAATTTTGGACTAAAACAGTGTTCATTGGTGTCTGGTTAAGATGTTCTTTTTGGTTTCCATGTCCATTTACATTCTCCAGTGTAACTGCTACTCACCCAGTCACAGTGTCTCCCAATCCTCCTTGTATCACTCATGTAACTGCTACTCACCCATTCACAGTGTCTCCCAATCCTCCTTGTATCACTCATGTAACTGCTACTCACCCAGTCACAGTGTCTCCCAATCCTCCTTGTATCACTCATGTAACTGCTACTCACCCAGTCAGTGTCTCCCAATCCTCCTTGTATCACTCATGTCACTGCTACTCACCCAGCCACAGTGTCTCTCAATCCTCCTTGTATCACTCATGTAACTGCTACTCACCCAGTCAGTGTCTCCCAATCCTCTCTGTATCACTCATGTAACTGCTACTCACCCAGCCACAGTGTCTCCCAATCCTCCTTGTATCACTCATGTAACTGCTACTCACCCAGTCACAGTGTCTCCCAATCCTCCTTGTATCACTCATGTAACTGCTACTCACCCAGCCACAGTGTCTCCCAATCCTCCTTGTATCACTCATGTAACTGCTACTCACCCATTCACAGTGTCTCCCAATCCTCCTTGTATCACTCATGTAACTGCTACTCACCCAGTCACAGTGTCTCCCAATCCTCCTTGTATCACTCATGTAACTGCTACTCACCCAGTCAGTGTCTCCCAATCCTCCTTGTATCACTCATGTCACTGCTACTCACCCAGCCACAGTGTCTCTCAATCCTCCTTGTATCACTCATGTAACTGCTACTCACCCAGTCAGTGTCTCCCAATCCTCTCTGTATCACTCATGTAACTGCTACTCACCCAGTCACAGTGTCTCCCAATCCTCCTTGTATCACTCATGTAACTGCTACTCACCCAGTCAGTGTCTCCCAATCCTCCTTGTATCACTCATGTAACTGCTACTCACTCAGTTAATTCTATAGTGTGATGCAAAACTTTTGACCATAGATGTAAATTGTTCATTTAAAGGCATGAAAATATATCTGAAAAAAAATATGCCAAAAGATAAGGCCTACCTTTTAGAGTTCCTTTTTACAGAACGCCCCTTTAATGTACCACAGCATACAGTATGTTAGCATCAAGTCATAGCAGGTTACCTTATTGAAATTAGACATTGTGTGAAATTCAGTATATAACATTAACCTACAGGTGAAAATGGAAATTTCTGTCTCAACTGGCTGAAACATTTTCCTCCCAGTACATATCTCAAAATACAGAAAACTAACACCCAAATTTAGCACCACAGAGCAAACAATTAACAGTGTGACTCACCTAACACGCTTTTAAAGACTACGATTTCAAAGCAAACTTTCAGTGGGAATATATGAAAGATCTATCCAAATATTCTAGTCTGTCAATTTGAATTATTTTTGCTTAAAACATTGTGTTTGATACCGCTAAATATTTAAGACACACAAAAGAAGATATGCTTGTTTACTTAAAATAAATATAAACCCAAGCCACAGAAGCACCACCTTGTGACACTGGCATGTGAGAAATGTATAAAAGATGTACCATATGGTGGGTATAGCTTGTTTGTGTTAACGGTTTATAAAAGATGTACCATATGGTAGGTATAGCTGATTAGTGTTAATCAATCAATCAATCAATCAATTTTTATTTTATATAGCGCCTTTCATAGTGGACCACCATCACAAAGTGCTTTACAAGATGCAGTAACAACAAGAAAATCCATTATACTTCAAATACAGAGAAATGCATAATACATGATATACAGTAAAAAAAAACAAAAAAAAAAAAAAAAAAAACAATTAAATACAGTGGAAGGTTCATAATACATGACATAGTAGCAGCAACACAGCAGCTAATAGCAGATATCAGGTTTAAAAAGCATGGAAAGCAAGAGAGAACGGGTGGGTCTTAAGAGTTGATTTAAAGCGAGTGACGGTGGGAGCATCATGCACCAAAGCTGGGAGAGAGTTCCAAAGAGCCTGAGCCATGAAGCTAAATGAGCATTCTCCAAGTGTGGTGCACTTTTGTTTGGGGATAACAAGCAGGCCAGAGTCGGAGGACCTCATCTTGCGGGCAGGGACATAGTGGGTCAGCAGGTTGAGGAGGTACTCGGGACCTGTGTGATGAAGGGCATTGTAGGTGAGGAGGAGAGTTTTGAATATAATCCTGAACTTTACAGGTAGCCAGTGCAGCTGAGCAACACAGGGACGGGGACGGAGGGGTCATGTGATCATGTTTTTTACATCTGGTAAGGATCCTGGCAGCGGCATTTTGAACTAGTTGCAGTTGGTTTATGGTGCGTGTCGGGAGACCACCATATAGAGACTTGCAGTAGTCGAGTCAAGAGGAGACAAATGCATGCCAAAGTATCTCCGCATCTGGGAGGGAGAGGTAGCGACAGACTTTGGAGATGTTTCAAAGTTGGTAGTAGGATGATTTGACCACGGAGGAGATGTGGGCATCAAAGGAGCGGTTGCTGTCAAAAAGTACACCAAGGCTTCTTATTGTGGGGTAAGGCAGCAGCAGGCAGTATCCGAGGTTCAAGCCAAGAGCCGGACCATGGCAGAGGGGCTACCAGGGTCAAGTTTTAAGTAGAGCTGGGTGTCGTCAGCATAGAAGCATAGGAGTGAAACATGAGTCTGTGTTGGCGGATGAGGTGACCCAAGGGAAGCATGTAGACATTGAAGAGAGGGGGCCCAAGAACAGATCCTTGGGGGACACCACCAGTGACTGGGTTTACAACACCACTGCGTCCAGCATAGAAAACAGACTGCATGCGTCCGGATAGCTAAGAGGACATCCGGGAGAGACAGGTTCCAGAGATTCCAGCATACTTCTGAAGGTGGTCAAGAAGAATGCCAAGATCTATAGCGTCAAAAGCAGTTGTTACGTCAAGGAGGACAAGCACAGTGGGAGCACCAGCTTATAAAAGACATACCATACAGCAGCTATAGCTTATTAGTGTAACAGTTTATAAAAGATGTAGCATACAGCAGCTATAGCTTATTAGTGTAACAGTTTATAAAAGATGTACCATACGGTAGGTATACCTTGTTAGTTTTAACAGTTGACACATCAGTGCAAGCACTCAATGGGAAAGCAATAGCACATGGAAGAGTTAGGGTTCAGTCCAATATCTGCACGTCTTGGAGTATTGTTCAGCACGACCCTGTTAAACTGCCCAGCCATGCAGATTTTGGACCATATTTGAACACCCTGAAGTGTGTTATAGCACTTATAAAATGGCACCCTACCCCCCTCTCAAAGTGAACTGGCTGGCCATTGAATCAAGCAGCCTGGTTCTGAAAGTCACAAACTGCTCATACGGTGACATATCTTCTGAGGTTGGAACATTTGTTAGCCAATGAGATTGTATCTTCTATTCTTGCCGTTTTATAAAATGTAGGGGAAAACTCAGTGCTCTCTGGTGTATCTTTTCAATGGCAATGTGCACAATATCAAAAACAAAGATGTACTTTCCTTTACACGTTTTAATAAAATTAATTTATTCAGCTTAACTTTGTGTGTAGTTCAAAGTTATACATGTGACTACTTTATTGGCATAAGGACATTTAATAAAAAAACAAAAAAATGTGCCCTAAACATGATTTCTGCTTTTTTTTTTTTTTTTCAAATCCACTGTTTGACCTGGATTATAAATGCAATAAGGCCCTTCAGGGTGTCCGTATACGACTTCTCGGGGGTGGGGTAACCTGATGAAGACACGTTAGGCATTGAAACACATTGTTTGTTTGTCTGATTGTTTTACAACCATGTTTTTAAACCAATACAGATTTTCTGATGAATATAAAGGAGCAGGAGTTAAGTATTGAATCCTTCCCCCACTGTACGAAGCCTTGGTGTACTTCTGGATAGTAACCTCTCCTTTGATGCCCAAATCTCCTCTGTAGTCAAATCCTCCTTCTACCACGTCCGAAACATCTCAAAGATCCGTCTCTGCCTTTCCCTCCTGGATGCAGAGACACTCTGTCATGCATTCATCTCCTCTTGACTCAACTACTGCAACTCTCTCTATATTGGTCTTCTGTCACAATCCATAAACCAATTGCAGCTGGTTCAAAATGCCGCTGCTCGGATCCTTACCAGATGTAAAAAACATGATCACATCACCCCCTGTCTTGCCCAGCTGCACTGGCTACCTGTAAAGTTCAGAATTACTTTCAAAATTCTCCTGCTCAGCTACAATGCCCTTCATCACACAGGTCCAGAGTATCTCTCCAACCTGCTGACCCTCTATATCCCTGCACGCAAGCTGAGGTCCTCCGACTCTGGCCTGCTGGTTATACCCAAGCAGAAGTGCACCACACTCGGAGAGTGCTCTTTTAGCTTCATGGTACCGACTCTCTGGAACTCTCTCCCAGCTTCAGTTTGTGCAGCTCCCACAGTCACTCGCTTCAAATCAGCTCTCAAGAGCCGCTTGTTCTCTCTTGCTTTCAATGCTCTCTAAGCCTGGTATCTGTTACTAGCTGCTGTCTAAATTGCTATTTCAGGTTTTTCACTCCATCTTATTGGTATGACACACGCATCCACAATGCTTAGAATCCACACCCTAGCCTTTAACATGTTATGCCTGTATTTAATGTGTTTGTATTGTTTTTACTGTTGCATTTAATATGCCATGCCCTGTATTTCATTGTATGTAATGTATTATGTATTGTTCCTCACTATCTTGTAAAGCGCTGGTTGTGAAAGGTGCTATATAAAAATAAAGATATTATTATATATATATATATATTTGTGAAGGTGGTATATGAATATATATATATATATATATATATATATATTAGATATATTTTATATGGGGGTGAGATATATATTATATAATATAATATATAATATATTTATTGAGGGGGTATAGAACTATAATATATCTTAAACACAATAAAACACAGGACATTTCTTTGTTTAAGGCAAATAAGTCATGCTGAATTGAATGGAAGTTGGAAGTACAGTCAACCCTTTTTATATCACTTTAAAGGTACTGGCCCTTTATGGTTACAATAAGCAAAGTTGACCATATCAGGGGTTCACCAACAACCTGGCAAAATATGCTTTTAAACAAAGAAAACAGCAATAATATTGCCTTGTTGTGGAACTCAAATATAGTGCTTGGTACTCGTATGTACTGATCGTGCTCAGGGTTTTCTTCTCAGTATACATATTATTTATTTATTACTTATATTTCATAACTTGTTTTTATGAATTACAGGGTCATTTCCGTCACAAGACAAATAATAATCCTTATTAGTATCTAATAGAATCTAACAGCACCCGCAGCTGACCACGTACAACCACTGCTGAAAAGCAAGTCTGTGTATAATCATTCACGTGACTGTGTTTGTTTCGCTGGCTGTTCTCCATCAGCTCTCCTTGCTGTAAGACTTCATCTGCCCACTAGAGGGCGCCAAACCCTAAACTTGCTGCCGAACTGGTATTCCGTTCCAGAATTCTAATAAAACAATATAGTGCAATTTATTGTGCGTTAGTGTTGTACAGAATTTGATACTGAATTTGGCTGCTTTTCATGTTTTATGTATGCTTTCTCTTTTTTTAATTAATTTTCACTGTATTATTATGACTCATAATCTATCAAACTAGTAGCCCTGTAATACATACTTACAGGAGGACCTTCTAAAATAGAAATAGAAAAAATAATTGAATTAACTAGTTTAAAATGTTAAACTGGTGACAGACTTTTCAGTTACCATATATACAGCTGACTTACACATGTGTCCAATATTATTACAGTATTTTGGTTTTGGTTTTTTATTACTGCGCACATACCAGCTCAATTGAACATTGAAACTGCAGGATTGCAAAAACGCTCTAAAACCACAAAAGTTGTGATGAAAACATTTGGCACCATATTTCAGCAATATAGCTCCTCTCCAAAAATAGACTTACAGCCATGTACTATGCTCTGTATTTCACTGCATTTCATATATTGTGCATTGTTCCTCATTATCTTGTAAAGCGCTCTGTGATGGTGGTCCACTGTGAAAGGCGCTATATAAAATACATATTGATTGATTGATTGATACTCAGAATCAGCACTCGAGTGTGATTATGTGTGCTTTTTGTGCCACAGTCCAGGAACCGAAAGGAAACCAATCTGAATTCCAAGGTTTGAAACTATATGGACTGGATATTTCGGGTTTTATGTAAAACTGCTGTCAGATTGATGTACATAAGAGCATAAGAAAGGTTACAATCAAGAGGAGGTCATTTGGCCCATCTTGCTCGTTTGGTTGTTAGTAGCTTATTGATCCCAGAATCTCATCAAGCAGCTTCTTGAAGGATCCCAGGGTGTCAGCTTCAACAACATTACTGGGGAGTTGGTTCCAGACCCTCATAATTCTCTGTGTAAAAAAGTGCCTCCTATTTTCTGTTCTGAATGCCCCTTTGTCTAATCTCCATTTGTGACCCCTGGTCCTTGTTTGTTTTTTCACGTCGAAAAAGTCCCTTGGGTCGACACTGTCAATACCTTTTAGGATTTTGAATACTTGAATCAGATCACCTGGTAGTCATCTTTGTTCAAGACTGAATAGATTCAATTATGTTAGCCTGTCTGCATATGACATGCCTTTTAAACCCAGAATAATTCTGGTCGCTCTTCTTTGCACTCATTCTACAGCATCGATATCCTTTTTGTAGCGAAGTGACCAGAACTGAACACAATATTCTAGATGAGGTCTTACTAATGTATTGTAAAGTTTTAACATTACTTCCCTTGATTTAAATTCAACACTTTTCATAAGGTATCCAAGCATCTTGTTGGCCTTTTATATAGCTTCCCCACATTGTCTAGATGAAGACATTTCTGAGTCAACATAAACTTCTGTGTTAAACTTGAAGTAATAATATGGGTTAACTTTATCAAGACCATTTAGGGTTTGAAAGACTTCACTCACGTCCTTTCCTTTCTTTTCTCTAGGCTGAAGAGATGTAATTCTTCCCCCTTCTCTCATTGCTCATGCCATTAGGTCCTGGGATCAGCCGAGCTGCCCTTCAAGCTCAGACTGTTTTGAGGTTTTTGCTCTATAGAGACAGTACACGTTGAGTTCTTCTCCTGTTATTTGACACACATCTGTATTCTATTCAATGTCTTTAAGCTCTATTACCTTCACAGAACACAGTGCCATTAGAACACTCTCGATACCCTGCTGGTTTCGTGCACCTTTGGTGTCAGACTGCAAGGAAATGAAGGGGAAATCATGTGTGTTGACCAGACTTCACCTATGAGCTTCTATGCACAGTAAAACATGAAAATTCCTCCTCAGAAACATTGTTGCAGGAGCAGTTAGTAAGCATGGCACATAATGATTGAAGCAGAAACAACAACAGAGAATATTCTACACCAAACTGACAGTACTCTTATATTGTTTTCTATGGAGGTCAGACTTTCTGTTATTACTCAATAATGGAATGGCAAATAAAGATAACACCTGTTTCAGAGGAATAAAGGTAAATAAATAAATAGCTATATACTTCTTTGTAAAGAATACATTATAAATAAATAGATATACTTCTTTGTAAAGAATACATTATAAATAAATAGTTAGATATACTTCTTTGTAAAGAATACATTATAAATAAATAGCTATATATATTTCTTTGTAAAGAATACATTATAAAAAAATAGCTATATATATTTCTTTGTAAAGAATACATTATAAATAAATAGCTATATATATTTCTTTGTAAAGAATACATTATAAAAAAATAGCTACATATACTTCTTTGTAAAGAATACATTATAAATAAATAGTTAGATATACATCTTTGTAAAGAATACATTATAAATAAATAGCTATATATATATATATATATATACGTCTGTTGGAAAACATGGATCGAGAATTGATTAGCAGTTTGCTACGCATGTGGACTGGCAGAGCTATACTGGTGTTTTTTTCTGAAAAGAGACTAATATTGCAGATAGCAGACTGTTTGGTTCAAATTGCATGTGCTGCTTACAATTGATAGAGACCTTGTGTCTACAAGTTTCTTGCAAGCTAAAAAGATAACAATGCTGTGGACCAGAAGGGGCCAGGCTCTAAGACTTGGAATGCAAAGCATAAAGGGGCTAAAAGGCTCCCAGGGACTGGCGTTGGACCCAGAGGTTCTCAGAGAGATTGAAAGAGATAATGCCACTGGGATCAAAGGGGCAGATTTATGGACCTTTTCTCTCCAGGAGTGTGAAGAATGCGTTCAGAGGTTGTCACACTAGACTACACACACACACACACACACTAAATTAACAGAATAATGTGTTGTACCTTGACCATTGGTTAAGTGTCAGAGAAAGGGGAGGTGGACCATCTATACAGAAGGGTATTTAATGTCATGCAAACATTGTAATGATGAGTATTCTGTTTGTCCTGTACCTGGGACCAGACTCCCTGCATATTTCAATAAACCTGGCAACTGATTGAAGAAAAGGACTCTGTGCATTTTCTTGAATCTACTTAATCACCATCATTTTTTGTAAGTTACTTCAACGTCTTTGTAAAGAATACATTATATCAGTTGTTTTCCTACCCGTTTTATACCATATTATGCATGCTCTATTTAAAGAACAATGCAATAGCTGTGAAATGTTCCACAGTAATAAGTGGAACTCCTGGGCATTATTGACTCAGGGGTTCCATTATTGCCTTGTAACATGCCACGGCAATGCCATTATCCCTTAAATATAACATGCATAACACAGGTAGGAAAGCAAATTATATAAAGTATTATTTTTAAAAAGTATATCTGCATATTGTTTTACATGTAAAAATGTTATGAGTGCATTGCTGCTGCTTGGTAAAGTTTTGATTATGTGTAAATGAGTAATGCATGTACCTGAGATGCCACAAGTATCACAGGAAAACATTCCTTCATACTGTTTAATTCATAAGAGAACCTGTTTCTAAAGAGCTCAGAAGCATGTGGTCTACAGCTGAGTGCAAAGGTCAGGTGTTGAAATAGAGGGAGTTCCCTGGGAACAATAATGTAACAGCAAATGTGGTTAACACTGCAGGCCCTTGCTGTAATGTATATACCAGTGTTATTCTTTACCACTGGTATAACAGCACAGAATTCAACTCTCTATAGAAATAGAAGACACAGCAGTTGTATTATTAACACTGAGAAGAATATGTTTACATGGAAGTATATTTAAAGCTGTAGTTTAACCATGGTGAAATGTATTGTAAATTGTATGGTGTATTTTGTAAAGTGGTCCGAGGGGAAGGAGAGGTAGGTGGGAATGAATATGGTTGGATACATATTTTGGGATTGAGATGTAAATGCTCCCTATCACCAGCACTGTAATCACATCTTCCAGCAGTTTCCATGGAAATATAAGGCACGTCAAGGTCTCTTGTCATTGGAAGTGGAAGACACTTCATGAGAAATAAAGGTGAATTCATGGCCAAAAGGGACCATTGGCACCTCACAAACAGGGAATGTACTGTTTTGGTTTACTAATAATGAGTCTGCTGCACCTCCAGGGTGGAGAGGAGCTCAGAGTTTCTAGAGTTCTTTGCTGGAGTGCCATGGAACTAAAAGACCTCGAAGGACACTGAAGGACACATATTAAAGTGTAAAGGACAGGGTTTTCCCCATCGGAATGGTGTGAAAAACCTGTCCTTTTCAATATTGCATAGAATAAACTCTGTCCTTCTCAATATTCAATTGAATAGACTCGGTCCTCAGTATTGCATTGAATAAACTATGTCCTTCTCAGTACTCAATTGGATAGACTCTGTCCTTCTCAATATTGCATTGAATAAACTCTGTCCTTCTCAATATTCAATTGAATAAACTGTCCTTTTCAATATTGCATTGAACAAACTCTGCCCTTCTCAATATCCAATTGAATAGACTCTGTCCTCAATATTCCACTGAATATTCTGTCCTTCTCAATATCCAATTGTAGAAGCAAATATAGAACAACATGACAGATAGAGAAGTATGGAATACTGCTATAAAGTGAACAAAAGGGGACAGATCAAAATGGATGCTTTACCAATTTTGGCTGTCATCATTGCATCAAAACATCTGGCCCTTTTCATGTTAGTTAAACCAAATGGTTAAATGATTCTGTTTCAAGCACATGCAAAAGTTTAATTGAGATTTCTGGGTGCATTCTTCTTATAATATAATAATAATAATAATAATAATAATAATAATAATAATAATAATAATAATAATAATACATTATTATTAATATTACTTTAATCCCTTGAAATTTTGCATAAAATAGCATTCCAGATCAAAATCGGAGACCAAAAGGCCCCACCATCTACTCTACTCTCCACCCCTCCCCACCTTCAATACAGCTCATGGAAAACTGAGAAATCTGGAGAAACAGTTCTCAGAATTACTAATAAGAAATTCTCATCTGTTCACTCAATGACTGTTTGCTAAAATCACAAAAGCACAGCAACGAAATGTATAAGAGACAGAAGTATTAAACCCCTCTCACTTCAACCTCAAAAAGAAAGTGTAAGGAAAGTTTTACACAGTGTTTCCATGATCTGAAAGAGCTTCAAAACATCCCTATGAGAAAATCCCTGTGAAAGGTGTATGCTCTGTGTCACCTTTGACAGCCTACACATCAGCAGGGGAATGTCTCCTTACCTATTTCAACAAAATGTACCATCATTCATATCCCCAGAATAACCATTGACTTTAACTTGTTCTACATACCCACCTTCTCTATTTCCCTATTCAAAACAGCTACTGTACTGCTGGCCCACAGCTTTAATACAAATACAAACTTTATTTAATTTAAGCAGTCTTTAAGTAACTCCTGAGTATAGGCAGTCCAAATCAGCAGATAACAGCATTCCTCAGAAATTCAATGTGCAGTCTTCCCCAGATTCGCCATCATCATCATGATGATCACGATAAACAGACTGATAAAGTGACCTGAAACAGAGAACCTGGCTGTTCGGTTCAGATGTTTTGTCTCCTTGAAAAAGTAGGAGTTAATTAAAGTTAAGACTTTGAAATGCGGCCCAATCATGTGATGTGATGTTTTTGTTTGAGAGTTTCTAAAGATTTTACTGACAGAAATGCTTGATCTATTCCATTGGAAGTGCTGAACCGACAGCTTGTTTGATATGATGTTTACTTGATTTACAATTTAGAAACCATTATTAATGCAAACACTAAACATATAAGATGCTCCTCAGAACACTCTGCAGATATCTACTGATATTTTTCCTCAGATCTGGACTGCTTCCACTCCTGAGATAAAGTGTGAAAGGAGACCACTTTCTCCACTTAACGATAGAGCCCCATTCTCTCCACCTGCAACACTGCACTGTGACACATTCTGCGATGCAGACAACTGCACCGAACTGTGACCAAAAACCAGGCCTCTCGAAGCGACACACAGAAGAGCGTTAACTGTTGCTCCCACAAATCCCTAATAATAGTCTGCGCAGTCTGTGAAAGAGAATAAGGTCGCGTACATGGAACAGTAGTTTAGAGTACAAGTAATATGGAGATTTATTACAGTTGTCATCAATGTCTGCCCGGGGACTGCCAATGGAAATTATCCTTCTGGCTGCATTGAAAATGTAATGCATCTTTTGTCATGTAAGCGACACTTACGTTATAATTGTATGTGTCCCTGATAAATAAATACAATAAACAAACAAACAAACAATTTATATTAAGAATAGATAAGACCTAAAAATGGTAGCAATACAATTGGAAATATGCATTGTTACTTAATAGTATCCACCCGAGTAGCATCAATACGTCGGTGTGAGTTGTGAACAGGCATATTGGGTGTTGCTACGAGGAAAAACCCCTACCTCTTTATTTCTGTCCCTTCTCTCCTACAAATGTGCTACATATCTACGGTATTTTTTAAATTTGGCTTCAAAGTAAAAAAACATGAATCAATAAAGGAACAAACCAAGCTCATGAGTCATGGTTTTGTAAGCCTGAAACACCACCCCCCCCTCCCCCAACAAAAAAACTTCACTTTTAATAGAACCCTGGAGTGCCAAACACACAGCAACAGACATATCTATCTATCTATCTATCTATCTATCTATCTATCTATCTATCTATCTATCTATCTATCTAGTCACCCCAAACAAAGGTCCAGAGCTCGGATATGTTGTCATTAACATAGTGCAGTAAACGCAGTGCGAGGAACACTTCTGTTCAGTCACCTTTCTTATGCTGTTCTCATGCATATTTGAGCTTGAAAATGGATCTGTGGCTAAAGATAGGAAGTTTATCAACATGGGCTGAGAAAAGAAAAGCAGAAAGGGACCTTGCAGGTCCTACTACCAGAAAGAAATGAAAAGGTGAATGCAATGACAGTGCACAGAACATCTTTGAAAACAAGGCGATATGATCCAGTGAATGCAATGACAGTGCACAGAACATCTTTGAAAACAAGGCGATATGATCCAGTGAATGCAATGACAGTGCACAGAACATCTTTGAAAACAAGGCGATATGATCCAGTGAATGCAATGACAGTGCACAGAACATCTTTGAAAACAAGGCGATATGACCCAGTGAATGCAATGACAGTGCACAGAACCTCTTTGAAAACAAGGCGATATGATCCACTGAATGCAATGACAGTGTACAGAACCTAACAAAAAAAGGCGATATGATCCAGTGAATGCAATGACAGTGCGCAGAACATCTTTGAAAACAAAGCGATATGATCCAGTGAATGCAATGACAGTGCACAGAACCTCTTTGAAAACAAGGCGTTATGATCCAGTAAATGCAATGACAGTGCACAGAACCTCTTTGAAAACAAAGCGATATGATCCAGTGAATGCAATGACAGTGCGCAGAACATCTTTGAAAACAAAGCGATATGATCCAGTGAATGCAATGACAGTGTACAGAACCTCTTTGAAAACAAAGCGATATGATCCAGTGAATGCAATGACAGTGCACAGAACCTCTTTGAAAACAAAGCGATATGATCCAGTGAATGCAATGACAGTGCACAGAACCTCTTTGAAAACAAGGCGATATGATCCAGTGAATGCAATGACAGTGTACAGAACCTCTATGAAAACAAGGCGATATGATCCAGTGAATGCAATGACAGTGCATAGAACCTCTATGAGAACAAGGCGATATGATCCAGTGAATGCAATGACAGTGCACAGAACCTCTTTGAAAACAAAGCGATATGATCCAGTGAATGCAATGACAGTGCACAGAACCTCTTTGAAAACAAGGCGATATGATCCAGTGAATGCAATGACAGTGCACAGAACTCTTTGAAAACAAGGCGATATGATCCAGTAAATGCAATGACAGTGCACAGAACCTCTATGAAAACAAGGCGATATGATCCAGTGAATGCAATGACAGTGCACAGAACCTAATGAAAACAAGGCGATATGATCCAGTGAATGCAATGACAGTGCACAGAACCTCTTTGAAAACAAAGCGATATGATCCAGTGAATGCAATGACAGTGCACAGAACCTCTTTGAAAACAAGGCGATATGATCCACTGAATGCAATGACAGTGTACAGAACCTAACAAAAAAAGGCGATATGATCCAGTAAATGCAATGAGTGCACAGAACCTCTATGAAAACAAGGCGATATGATCCAGTGAATGCAATGACAGTACACAGAACCTCTTTGAAAACAAAGCGATATGATCCAGTGAATGCAATGACAGTGCACAGAACCTCTTTGAAAACAAGGCGATATGATCCACTGAATGCAATGACAGTGTACAGAACCTAAGAAAAAAAGGCGATATGATCCAGTGAATGCAATTACAGTGTACAGAACCTCTATGAAAACAAGGCGATATGATCCAGTGAATGCAATGGCAGTGTACAGAACCTAAGAAAAAAAGGCGATATAATCCAGTGAATGCAATGACAGTGCGCAGAACATCTTTGAAAACAAGGCGATATGATCCAGTGAATGCAATGACAGTGCATAGAACTTCTTTGAAAACAAGGCGATATGATCCAGTGAATGCAATGACAGTGTACAGAACCTCTTTGAAAACAAGGCGATATGATCCAGTGAATGCAATGACAGTGCACAGAACCTCTTTGAAAACAAGGCGATATGATCCAGTGAATGCAATGACAGTGTACAGAACCTCTTTGAAAACAAGGCGATATGATCCAGTGAATGCAATGACAGTGTACAGAACCTCTATGAAAACAAGGCGATATGATCCAGTGAATGCAATGACAGTGTACAGAACCTCTATGAAAACAAGGCGATATGATCCAGTGAATGCAATGACAGTGTACAGAACCTCTTTGAAAACAAGGCGATATGATCCAGTGAATGCAATGACAGTGTACAGAACCTCTTTGAAAACAAGGCGATATGATCCAGTGAATGCAATGCACAGAACTTCTTTGAAAACAAGGCGATATGATCCAGTGAATGCAATGACAGTGCATAGAACATCTTTGAAAACAAGGCGATATGATCCAGTGAATGCAATGACAGTGCATAGAACTTCTTTGAAAACAAGGCGATATGATCCAGTGAATGCAATGACAGTGCATAGAACTTCTTTGAAAACAAGGCGATATGATCCAGTGAATGCAATGACAGTGCATAGAACTTCTTTGAAAACAAGGCGATATGATCCAGTGAATGCAATGACAGTGCATAGAACTTCTTTGAAAACAAGGCGATATGATCCAGTGAATGCAATGACAGTGCATAGAACTTCTTTGAAAACAAGGCGATATGATCCAGTGAATGCAATGACAGTGCATAGAACTTCTTTGAAAACAAGGCGATATGATCCAGTGAATGCAATGACAGTGTACAGAACCTCTATGAAAACAAGGCGATATGATCCAGTGAATGCAATGACAGTGTACAGAACCTCTTTGAAAACAAGGCGATATGATCCAGTGAATGCAATGACAGTGCACAGAACCTCTTTGAAAACAAGGCGATATGATCCAGTGAATGCAATGACAGTGTACAGAACCTCTTTGAAAACAAAGCGATATGATCCAGTGAATGCAATGACAGTGTACAGAACCTCTTTGAAAACAAGGCGATATGATCCAGTGAATGCAATGACAGTGCATAGAACTTCTTTGAAAACAAGGCGATATGATCCAGTGAATGCAATGACAGTGTACAGAACCTTTGAAAAAAAGGCGATATGATCCAGTGAATGCAATGACAGTGCGCAGAACATCTTTGAAAACAAGGCGATATGATCCAGTGAATGTAATGACAGTGCATAGAACTTCTTTGAAAACAAGGCGATATGATCCAGTGAATGCAATGACAGTGCATAGAACTTCTTTGAAAACAAGGCGATATGATCCAGTGAATGTAATGACAGTGTACAGAACCTAACAAAAAAAGGCGATATGATCCAGTAAATGCAATGACAGTGCACAGAACCTCTTTGAAAACAAGGCGATATGATCCAGTGAATGCAATGACAGTGCACAGAACCTCTTTGAAAACAAGGTGATATGATCCAGTGAATGCAATGACAGTGCACAGAACCTCTATGAAAACAAGGCGATATGATCCAGTGAATGTAATGACAGTGTACAGAACCTCTATGAAAACAAGGCGATATGATCCAGTGAATGCAATGAGAGTGTACAGAACCTAACAAAAAAAGGCGATATGATCCAGTAAATGTAATGACAGTGTAAAGAACCTCTTTGAAAACAAGGCGATATGATCCAGTGAATGCAATGGCAGTGTACAGAACCTAAGAAAAAAAGGCGATATAATCCAGTGAATGCAATGACAGTGCGCAGAACATCTTTGAAAACAAGGCGATATGATCCAGTGAATGTAATGACAGTGCATAGAACTTCTTTGAAAACAAGGCGATATGATCCAGTGAATGCAATGACAGTGCATAGAACTTCTTTGAAAACAAGGCGATATGATCCAGTGAATGCAATGACAGTGCATAGAACTTCTTTGAAAACAAGGCGATATGATCCAGTGAATGCAATGACAGTGCATAGAACTTCTTTGAAAACAAGGCGATATGATCCAGTGAATGCAATGACAGTGCATAGAACTTCTTTGAAAACAAGGCGATATGATCCAGTGAATGCAATGACAGTGTACAGAACCTCTTTGAAAACAAGGCGATATGATCCAGTGAATGCAATGACAGTGCACAGAACATCTTTGAAAACAAGGCGATATGATCCAGTGAATGTAATGACAGTGCATAGAACCTCTTTGAAAACAAGGCGATATGATCCAGTTAATGCAATGACAGTGCATAGAACTTCTTTGAAAACAAGGCGATATGATCCAGTGAATGCAATGACAGTGCATAGAACTTCTTTGAAAACAAGGCGATATGATCCAGTGAATGCAATGACAGTGCATAGAACTTCTTTGAAAACAAGGCGATATGATCCAGTGAATGCAATGACAGTGCATAGAACTTCTTTGAAAACAAGGCGATATGATCCAGTGAATGCAATGACAGTGTACGGAACCTCTATGAAAACAAGGCGATATGATCCAGTAAATGCAATGACAGTGTACAGAACCTAACAAAAAAAGGCGATATGATCCAGTGAATGCAATGACAGTGCACAGAACCTCTTTGAAAACAAAGCGATATGATCCAGTGAATGTAATGACAGTGTACAGAACCTAACAAAAAAAGGCGATATGATCCAGTGAATGCAATGACAGTGCATAGAACTTCTTTGAAAACAAGGCGATATGATCCAGTGAATGCAATGGCAGTGTACAGAACCTAAGAAAAAAAGGCGATATAATCCAGTGAATGCAATGACAGTGCGCAGAACATCTTTGAAAACAAGGCGATATGATCCAGTGAATGTAATGACAGTGCATAGAACTTCTTTGAAAACAAGGCGATATGATCCAGTGAATGCAATGACAGTGCATAGAACTTCTTTGAAAACAAGGCGATATGATCCAGTGAATGCAATGACAGTGCATAGAACTTCTTTGAAAACAAGGCGATATGATCCAGTGAATGCAATGGCAGTGTACAGAACCTAAGAAAACAAGGCGATATGATCCAGTGAATGCAATGACAGTGTACAGAACCTCTTTGAAAACAAGGCGATATGATCCAGTGAATGCAATGACAGTGCACAGAACATCTTTGAAAACAAGGCGATATGATCCAGTGAATGCAATGACAGTGTACAGAACCTCTTTGAAAACAAGGCGTTATAACCCATGTTCTATTCAGATAGGTTTCACAAAGACTGGGTCAGCTGATGATCCATGACCTCAGCGTGTGTTACCAAGTTCTCTCTAATGAGAGTTTGAAGCCAGCCAATCTTCATCTCCACCTTGAAACAAAGCACCCTCAGCTCAAAACAATCAATCAATCAATCAATCAATCAATCATTCAATTTTATATAGCGCCTTTCATAGTGGACCCCCATCACAAAGCACTTTACAAGATGCAGTAACAACAAGAAAATCCACAATACATGATACTCAGAGGAAAGTGCAGAATACATAATAGTAGCATAAAACATGAAATAGTGCATTTAATACTGTGCTAAGGGCGTAATTACTGTTTTTCAGGTTTTATTATTGTATTTTTCAGTACTTATTTTTAGCTGTTTTTGAGTTTAATGTAAATCTTTTTTTCAGGGCATTCATTTTTTATATACTGTACGAAATTAGTGTTTTTGGTTACTTTCCAAAATGCTTGATTGTTTTTTTTTCTGTCAAAATAGGTACAGTAGTAACTCGACAGTACTTGCACACTTAAACTGTCCCTTCCTTCCTTTCATGTCTTCCACAATGATACCCCTCTGGTCACGGCACATTCTTCTGGTTTTTGTGTGGAGGCATTTTTGTACATTTCACAACAATTTGTTTTAATTCCTCTTTATCTTAATTGTAATACAGCTATAAATCCCTCTAACAAGCCTCCATCCTGATTATAATCCCATTTTAAATCTCGCAAGAGGAGTCTTCAATAGAGATGTAGGAGTGTGCTGTCACTCAGTAGTTGGGGCGGGTTTAAAGTATTCAGAACAAATCAATGATAGATGCATGTCAGGAATGCAGGACATTGCCCAGCAGCACAGGGAAATGTATTTATTATTATTTTTGTAGTAGGTTTTATTTTTTTAATTGGAAAAGGGTAAAGTCAATATGAATTGATTATCCATTTCCACAGTTTTTCTGGTGTTTCCGATGTTTATGGGCTATCCATAGATTTCATTTTTTTGTATCGGGGTGTTTTATCGGTTAAAACTGAAAATCAGCTATAATACATGATAGTAGCATAATACATGAAATAGTACATTAAATACAGTGGAAAGTGCAGAATACATGATAGTAACATAATACATGACATAGTAGCAACAACACAGCAGCTAATAGCAGATATCAGGTTTAAAAAGCATGGAAAGCAAGAGAGAACAGGTGGGTCTTAAGAGTTGATTTAAAGCGAGTGACGGTGGGAGCATCACGCACCAAAGCTGGGAGAGAGTGCCGAGGAGTCAGAGCCATGAAGCTAAACAAGCATTCTCCAAGTGTAGTGCACTTTTGCTTGGGGATAACAAGCAGGCCAGAGTCGGAGGACCTCAGCTTGCGGACAGGGACATAGAGGGCCAGCAGGTTGAGGAGGTACTCAGGACCTGTGTGATGAAGAGCATTGTAGGTGAGCAGGGGAGTTTTGAACATAATCCTGAACTTTACAGGTAGCCACTGGGCAAGACGAGGGATGATGTGATCACATTTTTTACATCTGGTAAGGATCTTGGCAGCAGCATTCTCGACTAGCTGCAGTTGGTTTATGGTGCTTGCGTGCTAGTGCTCTGATATTCTAACCCTAACCTCTCTGATATTCTAACCCTAACCTCTCTGATATTCCAACCCTAGCCTCTCTGCTATTCTAACCCTAACATCTCTGATATTCTAACCCTAACATCTCTGATATTCTAACCGTAACCCTAACCTCTCTGATATTCTAACCCTAACCCTAACCTCTCTGATATTCTAACCCTAGCCTCTCTGCTATTCTAACCCTAACATCTCTGATATTCTAACCCTAACGTCTCTGATATTCTAACCCTAGCCTCTCTGCTATTCTAACCCTAACATCTCTGATATTCTAACCCTAACATCTCTGATATTCTAACCGTAACCCTAACCTCTCTGATATTCTAACCCTAACCTCTCTGATATTCTAACCCTAACCTCTCTGATATTCTAACCCTAACACTAATCTCTCTGATATTCTAACCCTAACCTCTCTGATATTCTAACCCTAACCTCTCTGATATTCTAACCCTAACCCCAACCTAACCTCTCTGGTATTCTAACCCTAACCTCTCTGATATTCTCTAACCCTAACCTCTCTGATATTCTAACCCTAACCTCTCTGATATTCTAACCCTAATCTATCTGATATTCTAACCCTAACCTCTCTGATATTCTAACCCTAACCTCTCTGATATTCTAACCCTAACCCTAACCTTAACCTCTCTGGTATTCTAACCATAACCTCTCTGATATTCTAACCCTAACCTCTCTGATATTCTAACCCTAACCCTAATCTCTCTGATATTCTAACCCTAACCTCTCTGATATTCTAACCCTAACCTCTCTGATATTCTAACCCTAACCTTAACCTCTCTGATATTCTAACCCTAACCTCTCTGATATTCTAACCCTAACCTCTCTGATATTCTAACCCTAATCTATCTGATATTCTAACCCTAACCTCTCTGATATTCTAACCCTAATCTCTCTGATATTCTAACCCTAACCCTAATCTCTCTGATATTCTAACCCTAACCCTAACCTTAACCTCTCTGGTATTCTAACCATAACCTCTCTGATATTATAACCCTAACCTCTTGATATTCTAACCCTAACCCCAACCTAACCTCTCTGGTATTCTAACCCTAACCTCTCTGATATTCTAACCCTAACCTCTCTGATATTCTAACCCTAACCCTAACCTCTCTGATATTCTAACCCTAACCCTAATCTCTCTGATATTCTAACCCTAACCTCTCTGATATTCTAACCCTAACCTCTCTGATATTCTAACCCTAACCCTAACCTTAACCTCTCTGGTATTCTAACCCTAACCTCTCTGATATTCTAACCCTAACCCTAACCTCTCTGATATTCTAACCCTAACCTCTCTGATATTCTAACCCTAACCTCTCTGATATTCTAACCCTAACCTCTCTGATATTCTAACCCTAACCCTAACCTTAACCTCTCTGATATTCTAACCCTAACTAACCTCTCTGATATTAACCTAACCCTAACCTCTCTGATATTCTAACCCTAACCTCTCTGATATTCTAACCCTAACCTCTCTGATATTCTAACCCTAACCTCTCTGATATTCTAACCCTAACTAACCTCTCTGATATTCTAACCCTAACCCTAACCTTAACCTCTCTGATATTCTAACCCTAACCTCTCTGATATTCTAACCCTAACCTCTCTGATATTCTAACCCTAACCCTAACCTTAACCTCTCTGGTATTCTAACCATAACCCTAACCTCTCTGATATTCTAACCCTAACCTCTCTGATATTCTAACCCTAACCCTAACCTCTCTGATATTCTAACCCTAACCCTAATCTCTCTGATATTCTAACCCTAACCTCTCTGATATTCTAACCCTAACCTCTCTGATATTCTAACCCTAACCCTAACCTTAACCTCTCTGGTATTCTAACCATAACCTCTCTGATATTCTAACCCTAACCCTAACCTCTGATATTCTAACCCTAACCTCTCTGATATTCTAACCCTAACCTCTCTGATATTCTAACCGTAACCCTAACCTCTCTGATATTCTAAACCTAACCTCTCTGATATTCTAACCCTAACCTCTCTGATATCCTCTCATTATTTAATTACCTCAATTTAGGACTGCAACGATACAATGTAATAGTTTTCAAGATGCATGACAAAATCAAGGCTTTCATCAAGAAGCTTCAACTCTGGGTTTGTCAGTTAAGAGAATACCACTTTCACAAATTCAAAACCCTTGACAGCTTTTTGGTTGAAAACAAGTTGACGCTAGATAATGGTGTCAAAAGCGAAACACTTGTTAGAGCTCAAGTGTCAGTTTCACCAGTACTTCCCTGAAATGAGCAACACAAATGACTGGATACGAAACCCATTTGTAGCAGACTGCAACTCTGCTTTCAGCCTAACAATTAAAGCAGAAGAGCACGTACTCGTGTTATCCAGTGATGGTGGACTGAAACTTGAATTGCAGCAGGAATTCTGATTAAAAATAAAAGTTATATATAAACACGGAACACACAGGAGATAATATAGTAAAATTTTACTGATCCCACAGTCTTGATGTATCATCTTAACAGATATCAGTCGCACAGTTTGATACATTACGCACTATTCTTAGTAGAGATAAATCATTTTGTTTCATAAAATACAATCTACTTACCCCAGCAATGATTGTTTTTGTAAACTTCTTATCATGTCCCAAATTGAAGCATTTGAGTTCGTCCATGCAAGCTCACCCCTCCCATTAGGTAATGCAAATGTTCCATATTGTAGACTGTAAAAATAAGCAATTGCTACACTAGTTTTGTTGATATTGGCTTGCAATGTATGTTTTACTTATCAATACTAACTATTCTGCAGTAACACAGGGCAGTGGGGTCGCAAAGTGATTTTTATTGGTGGAAGGGAGTCGAAGTATCGTGGAGTGTGAGAGCCGCTGTATCGAGAGTAAGGGGTGCCTGGTGGATTTTTTCAGATGAGACTCAAGTTCATGCAACTACAAATACAGTTTATATTAGATTTACTAGGTTTTGGAAATTATAGTAAACCATCAGATTGTTGAAGACCTATGTTTTTCTTTTGAGTTCTGTATTATTCTTTCAAAAAATGAACAAAACATGGGGAGGCTTTACACTTTAGTTCATACTTAATGGATTGTCTACAAGTAGAGTTAACATTCGGTGATGGATGAACAGTAACTGTCAGTAACACGTCATTGATCACTATCTCCTATTTAAATGAATACACTACTGCTGTATATAAACACGTTATCAATCAATCTGAATTTCTAAAGCAATGTTGATGATGAAATTGTAATAGGAACACCTTTCACTATTTGTGTGACTTTTAGACTTTCCTGCAGAACGCTTTGCAAGTGTGAGTCTGGGAACACAGTCTACTATAGATTTGCTGAACTAGTCACAGCATATAAAGGTCTCTGTATATGTAACTTTCTTTCTATCCATTTTTTGAGTATCACTGGCGTTTAGGTGTTTGTGTGATCTCTCTTACCACAAACAGCTCATTCTTGTTCTCATGTCCCATTGTTAAAATCAGTCCTGCACAGTTTACACAAAGTATGTCTTTTTCCAATGTTCCTTGGGATTATGTGAAAATAGATTGTAGTCCAAGAGGCTTGAAATTTGGATTAATATATATTTATTTATTTTACAAAATGATGAGGGCTTATCGCACACACACACACACACACAGCCATCGTAAGCTCCTTTTCAACTGGTATGCTCTACCCAGATCAGAACCTACCTGGGTCAGGACCCAGTGTCATGCGGGTCAGGTACTTGATTTCACAGTGCTTTTGATAAAGCAGGGTTAACCTGGGTGACAGATGCAAGTAAACAATACGCATATCAATGCTCCGGAAGCAGCTTTGCTGTGTCTCAATCAACAAAAATACAGCTAAACAGAACAAACAGAAATGTTACTTCCGAAAGTGAAACCTTCACGTCTGTGTGGCTGTTTGTTATTGCGTTGCTCACGAATGGGCGTCAAGCATTTTGTCTCGCTCAACCCGGGTCAAAGCGTGTTGACCCGCATCCTGGGGTGGGTCGCTGAGGCCCAGGTTAATCCCGGCATGACCCAGGTACGTGGGTTCACACTACGCGGGATTGTGACCCAGGGAGCCAGGAGGGTAGGAGTGCTAGTGTGAAAGGGGCTGTAGATAGTCAACTATGTGAACTTGCCTCATGCACTCAATGCATGCCTGCCACAGGGCTCCCCTGGGTCCTAAACCCTGCGAAGTATAGAGGGTAGTAATCACAGACACAACATGCCTTTTGGAGAAATTAATGGTTTGCTGACATAAAGGGGTTTAACAGTAGAGTACTGGAGGAAATCTGTCCTGGGAGTTGTCTGAGAGAAGTGTAGAGAAAACGGTAGAGTCCTGGCAATAATAAGGGAGAGCAGACAGGTCTGCATTAATCAGTATTGTTTCTGAAATTAACAAGTGGTATGAAACACACCTTTTTCTCCCCCTAAATGGTGCCCCTGTTTTCAGCCTTAGTAACAATAAAAACAGAATATCGACATAAAGTGGATGTTGAAGGCAATCTACGACTGAAACTGTCACCTATCCTGCCAAACCTTTGCGCCAAAAAGCAAGCTCAACCATGTCATTAGAAACCGACGGACAAAATGGTAACTTCACATCATTGTAACTTTTTTTTTTTTTTATCGCCAATAGGCTTAAATTATCTTTATTTTATTTATTTCATTTATTTATTTAGTTTAGTTTTTATTTGGCAGACGCCTTTATCCAAGGCGACTTACACATGTTTATGGCAGGTTTTCAGAGTCTCGTGTCAGCTGCTCATTTCACTCAAGATCGGGATCCATACTGGACAGCATTTTAAGTAGCGTATACATTTTGTGTCATTTGTTATGCCTAAGGATCTCCCTTCCTGTGTATATTTTGTGTTGTTTAATTGGTGGATGTGTACCAAGTGAAAAGACAGTATCTCAACATGTGATAGTCATGTGGAACTCACAGTGACATGTATGGTCAATGCTATGGTCAAAAACACATTTAGCATACATTTATATAACATAATCCATAACTATAAAACACTGAAAAGTACAATATGTAAAGCTATGGGAAACAGTTTTGCATCCCCTATAGAATGAACTAATTTTCTTCACAGAGTCGAATGAAACCTTCTGAATAATATTACCTTAACATATTGCATTACACATCGCTTTCTAGTTTTCCATATACTTAACAAAAAACTGACAAAAATTGAAAAATGTCACATGAAATACTGTACTAGTATTATGGCTTCCTTTCTGTGATAATATTATGTTAAATAAAAGATCTAAATTGGTCACCCAAAGCAAGTGGATTTCAGTCTGAAGCCCAAGTGAGTTAAAAGTCTGAAATGTGTATAAGACGGTGTTAGAACACTGGCCTAAGTATAAAAGTGTCTTTGTTAGATGTTCCCTGAGTTAACTAGCCTGTTACCTAATTAACCTTTTGTCACTTTTTATTGTTAACAGGTGAGGGTCCATGATTACTATAAATATAGGTAGCATAGGCACAAGTTTGTCATTCCTGAATGTAAGGGAGCAGAAAATGGCAAAATACATTCAGTTAAGCAAAGAAAAAAAGACAGTCTGTAATTACTTAAAGAAATGAAGGTCAATCTTTAAGACAAATCGCAAGAACTTTGCAAGTGTCTGTAACTGCTGTGGCCAAGACCATCAAACGATTTGAAGAAACGCACTCATGAGGACCAAACAAAGTCAGGCAGGCCAAGGGTGACCTCAGAATCACAGAACAAGTTCATTCGAGTCACAAGTCTGCGAAACCGGCGATTAACTGCCCCTGAAATACAAGCTCAGCTAAATGCTACTAGAAGTACAGATGTTTCAACATCAACTGTTCAGAGGAGATTGCATGAAGCTGCCCTAACTGGAAGAATTGCTGTAAAGAAACCATTGTTAAGAGTGCAGAATAAGAGGAAGAGACTTGCCAAAAAACACAGAAACTGTACGTTTGAGGAGTGGAAGTCGGTCATATGGACCGATGAGTCAAAATTTGAATTATTTGGGTCCAACTGCTGAGTATTTGTAAGATGCAGAGAGGGTGAGCGCATGAGTTCTGCATGTGTGGTTCCCACTGTCAAGCATGGAGGAGGCAGTGTCATGGTCTGAGGTTGCTTTGCTTGTGAAAGAGTTGGTGATCTTTACCAAGTCCATGGCAAGCTCAACCAGCATGGCTATCATAGCATACTTCAGAGGTATGCCATTCCATCAGGATTATGGCTAGTTGGGCAGTCCTTCATTCTTCAGCAAGATAATGACCCGAAACACACCTCAAAGTTGTGCAAGAACTATTTGGCGAAGAAGGAAAGTGAAGGACAACTCAATCGAATGACCTGGCCTGCCCAGTCTCCAGACCTCAATCCCATAGAACTTGTATGGGACGAACTGGACAGAAGAGTCAAAGCAAAGCTACCCACAAGTGCCCTACATCTCTGGGAATTGATGCAGAAGAGCTGGGAAGACATGTAGGGTGATTTCCTGCTGAAACTTGTTAACCGAATGCCTCGTGTTTGTGAGGCTGTTATTAAGGCAAAGGGTGGCTATTTTGAGGAATCCAAGATTTAGAGACAATTTTCTTGAACATTGCTTTGATACTCCTTATGTTTTGTTTTGTATATTGTAACATGTGTTTTCATTTTCAAGTATTTACAGAAACGTATACAACATAAAACATTGTCAATTATGAAAAAAAAACCTAGTTTCCAGCAAGTGTACTCAAACTTTTGACTGGTACTGTATATATATATATATATATATATATATATATATATATATATATATATATATATATATATATATATATATATGAATATGGATGAAGGCAATATTTGCATCCTGAGCCATTCAAAAAAAATGGGCACAATAGCACAGTAGTGACATCAAAATGTCAGAATTTAAAGGCTCCTGAGTGGCGCATCCAGTAAAGGTGCTCCATGTGGAGTACAGGATGCACCCTATAGCCTGGAGATCACAGGTTCAAATCCAAGCTATGTCATTGCTGACCGTGACCAGGGGTTCCTAGGGAGCGGCACACAATTGGTCAAGCGCTGCCCGGGTAGGGAGGGCTTAGGTCGGCAGGGGAATCCACAGTTCACCACATACCAGTGACTCCTGTGGCTGATAGGGTGCCTGCGGGTCTGCCATGGAAATCTGTGTTGTCCTCCAGCACTATAGGTCTGGTGGCCTCGCTGTGGATCCACAGTGTGAAAGATAACGGACAGGCAGGAACACGTTTCGGACGCATGTGTCAGCCTCCATTTCCAGAGTAAGCGGGGGGATAAAAATAATAATTGGGCATTTGAAATTGGGGAGAAAACCGGGGTTTCAATTCAAACACAAGATTTCTCATTTTCAATCACTAGACAACACCCACAGTAGAGACATGTTCATTAATGATCAACAAAATGAGACTATGTTTAAAAAAAACTAAATTTGACGTAAAACTGGTACATTCATATCTCAGAGGAATAGGAAATTAAAGACATTCCTGTCAAAGACTTTCAAAATTTCAATCACTCAACAACACCGACAATTCGTGGTTTTTAGGCACTTTTAACAAATCTGTCTCTGTGAAGATTTACAATCATCCTCCACCAACGGGAACACTAACCAAGAGAACAAGACAAATAATCTTCAACTCTGACAGCGACTAAAAAATAAAATAAAATAAAAAGCATACCCCATTGAATCACCTTTTCCTTAATAATACGTTATTTTTTGCAGGTCATTATCTACCTAGCTTAATTCACTGTTCCTGAATTATCAAAAGAATATTATATTCAAGATTCTTTAATACTGACTTAATGTATGTTATTATTATTCATTAAATTCACTTTCAATTTGAACCTTAACACCAGTTTATTGTCTTTTTTTATTACAGATACTAATATCCACGTATTATAAAAAAATAATAGATGGGCTTTAGCAAGTTAAAGGAAAAGAATCCCATCTTGTGGTTTATGACGTCACAGAAACCCTAGATGGAATTATTTTCCTGTAACTCACTGTTCATGCAAAACGTTTGCCCGTAGCTGTAGTAAAACGATATGAAGTAAAATGATGAATGATGAGGTGTAAGGAATTTGTAAGAAAAACCCACACTCTTCTTATTTAGTATAACACTTGACTGTTCTGTGTCATTGAGGCAGATACTTGGATGTAGCAGCACAGGGGGGGGGGGTGTATGGGTAACAGCAGAATTGCCTTAAAAGAGACAAATACCACACTGTCGTTTCTCTGGCACAATTATATATTTTTGCACGTTTTATTGAAAATGTTTAAGGTGTAAGGAAAGGTGAGTGGCACTTTATTTAGTCAACATCATTTAAAGTTGTTTACAGGGATAGTTTTTATAAAATGTCTGGCAGGTGTTTTCTACAGTAAACCACCAGTGTCAGCACCTAACCACCAAGCAGTGAAATGAACGCTGTTCTCAAGAAACAGCAGTAACTGTCAGACAGACAAGTAAACAACAAAACCAAGCAGCAGGAACTGCAGATCTGGGATACAGGCATTTAACCCAACTATACCTGCTTTAGTCATGCATGTACGTATCTAGCAGCAACACAGTCCACTGACAGCAAGAGCCACTTGATAATACTCAACTGTGCGTATTAGTCTATTTCTAGTCCTGTACTGGGTGGAACAGCCACAAAAATACATTCAATAAAAAACTGTGGACTTAATTTCAACCTTACAAACTTCTTTTAAACCAGGGAAATAAACAGTGCTCAGAGTGGAAATCACAAACTAGCATGAAGCAGAAAAAAAAGTAATTTCTTGTAACTTTCTTGCCCACACATCTGTATGACAGGTCCAGAGAGCATGACCAGTCATTTTATATTGTTAACAATCAAACCAAGGTAAGACAAGCTCTCCCATTGGGAGTTCCAGCAGCATGCCCTGTGGGTGTTGCATTCTTTCTTTTACACTTTACACATAAATCCAATGGTTAAAGTGTGACATTGCTTTCCATTACGTTTCTATGTGTCACTTGGCAATGCCACTGTCTATTTAATGATCGTTTGTTTTATAGTGTTTTATATACATGATTAATGAATTAATAGATAAATCAAAAAATCAATAAATAAACTGGCGTGGTTTTCAAATCATTTCACGAAATACTGCTGTTTTGTAGGAATGCAATCAGTTATACCCCTTGATCATTAAACCACCTGGTTCCACCTGTACTCACTTCTTCAGCACACAGAACCTTTGCAAACTACAAGGTCATACTCAAGACCCGCTGTAGTTAACTGGCATGAAAGCTATCTATCCTACACTGCACTAGCAGCTTGTATATGAAGTGCTTTATTGCTCTGAGATTTACTGGGTTTTAATTCATTAATCTGCATTTTAATGCCTTTCAGATATTTATTCTAAAATATTAAGCAGTCATGTATTTTTTTAAATATATATTCTATATATCAATTGCTTGTGCCAAAGAAAGGTTCTTCACAATGAATGCGTGCTTCTTTAGATATATACAGTATAAACAAAGAAAAGGGCAATACCTACAGACAGATCGGGCACCACTGTACAATCCTCATTCACATACTTAATAAATGGTGCTAAACAATGTATTTTACAAGTTTCCTAATAACTAATAACTGGATACAATGTAGCCCTCGTATTCTGATCCTATCAATAACCTACTATCAGTATCCTCAGCAAGTTTCATCTCAATAAAGAAGCACATTTACAGATATTTGTATGAATCTAAGTGTGACAGACCTACAGACCAGTGGTTGTACAGGCAGCCTCCATATACCCTGAGATTGTGATACACTCAGGGGAGATGTACTAAGACGAGCCAGTCGCAACGCAAACATACCGCAATTTGCATTTTCATTGCGACAATTTGCAAAGTATACGTTTTGTCGTATGTACTAAGAAGAAATATGTTAATGCATTTTAAATGTAAATCATTGCACTGTAATAACACTAATGTGTTTTGGGCAGGCTACAGATTACATTATGTACAAATATAGATCTGTACCGTACGTCTACAACAGTATACATAGTGTCCATGTTTCCAGTTTATTACGAATTTTACTGAAAATGATAGGATTTTTTTTTTAACCAGACGTCATTTTTTTTTTAACCAGACGTCATTTTATTACTGATTTGTACCCATTTTTGGTTTATTATTCAATATTTTCCCGGTACTATTTTCTAGGAAATGTACAATATTTTGATTAAAATGCTGTTTTATTTTGACCCCGACATTGTAATAAGTAGCCCTACACACTGTGTCCAGGAATAGAAAGAAGATGAGTGTTGAATTGACAACAGAACTGTCTGAAGGCACAAGTGTCATTGTCCATCAGATCAACAAGCTCAGGCTCCAAGTCATCTTTGAAATCAGACAGCAGCTCCAGAATCACGTGGCTGCCGAGCTTGTGCCTGTGCTTAGTTTGGTCTTCATTTAAATCGACCAGGGTAATGCGGGTACGAAATACCCTTTCTCTTCTCATCCTACACATCACTCGTTCTTGCTGAAGACAATGTCTCCTTGCTGCAATCACTGCAGGCGTGGTTATGGATAGTGCTTTCCATACTGCCTTTTAAAGGCTTGCAATTTTAAGTGTTGCAATTGACAGCAGTTTAGTACATCTCATTGTAATATTTGAGAACCCTCATTTGCACCCTCCACCCCATTTTTTCAAATTTGTGCAGGAACGCCAATCTTGGATGTATTTTGCAAGTTTCTGTTACTATAACTTCCCTTTTCAGTTACTAATGTAATACTGGTCTATGTGCAAGTCTTATTTCAAACACTTTATTCTAGAATGGTGTAATAATTTAGCACACAGGTTATTTATGAACATTTGCTCGAAGTGATATTTTTATCCAAACCACTGTTCCACATCTCTAGAAGGTCAAGAGCCATGTTTTTGTTTGCTGAACTATTTTAGAAGAGTTGAAGAGAAGAAATATTTTGTTAAGGATGCTGTTCTTAAAGTCTGACTGACTGATTTCTCAAGTTTTATCTTTCACACTGCATTTCAAAACTTCAGGTGAGCCACCTTGATCAACAGGAAACCAGATTTAACTTAATTGTTTAAAGAAATCAAGGTGGTTTAATGCATTTGCTTTGCATTCTTGGCACCCAGTACTCACTGCATAACATCCACATGTTTGAAAGTTAGATGTGGACCTGGCCTGAAATGGTTAAGGTGAGAGTGAAAAAAGGAAATTGCCTGTCACACAAAACCAAGCAGTACAGTGTGGGCTACACAACAGGGGTTTTACCATCCTTCTGCTGTGCAGAAATTCCAAACAGTCATCAGGGAAAATAGATATCATGACATTTTGATTATTAGTTTCTTTTACTAGCGCCCATTGATTTTTCCAGGTCTAAGGGAGAGGTGTATATATGGAGCCCAAACCATGGCAATTTCATACACTGATTCTTCAGTCATCAACTGCTATACTGTATTGCTTTTCCTGAATCTTCAGCAAACCACACTAACATGCAGAGCACAGTCTTGTTTGTTTGCTTTTATTTCTGCTTTGTTGGTTTTCTCCAGGGAGCTCCAACTCAGTCAGTAGAAAAAAACACGTGGAAAGAAATGTTTACAAATATCAAGGAACTGATTAAACTTGTGAGTAACTTTAATAAGCAACTATCTATCACTAGATAGCACATGCTTAAATCGCGGTATATATATATTTATAAATATTAATATACATACTATAGTCACGTGCAATGATGATAACACAGCATACTTTTAAATACTAATGTTTTGCATTTTTCTAATATTTCAGAGCAATTCAGAAAATCTTGGAGACAACTACACTCCCAAACCTGAGGTATGCCATCTTCTATTGAAATACTTGGAATACATATCAGAACTTGAAAACAATTTTTTTTTTCTTTTAGTCTTTCTTATTATTTAGTTATTGACAGCAGGTATGAATACTGTATTCATCAATTTAAATTGCAAAGTATTATTGATATAACTAGTAAAGTAGCAGAAAAATATATATAGTCTTACAAAAAAAGAAACTTTGTTCAAGTTGTTTTAATCAGACTTACACAGGAAATTAAGAAAGTGAAAGACGCTAAAACGTCAGAGGAGTGCTGGCAAGACAGCATTCGCCTGATAGGACCTTTACACCACCTGCTTCAACTAAACTAAACTAAACTTACATTCTGCAGTGACTATACACAGTCATCGCTCTCTCGCTCTCTAGACAGATAGATAGATTTAACTTTGGCTTGATTCATACTTGTACAGCATGAATTGGATACATTTGTATGCTTTCTTTTACTTCAATTCTCAAATCCCCTAAATTATGTTTTCTTTTTTTAGACAATGCATGAAACTAAATCTCTGAGCTGCTTTTGTTTGGATTTGGAAGCCTGGGAGGAAAACTACAAAGGCGAAAATAAAACTCAAGTTAGCAACTACGTTTCACTTTTCCTAGACATTGCATATGACGTAAGTATATTTTTTTAAACTATGGTTTGTTCTACTCCCCAAGGCAATATCTGTACATATTGTAATAGTAATGCTCTGGTTCTATATATGCAAAACCTCATTGTATTTTTTACATATTGAAATGTGTTCTTCTTTGTTTGCATATCTGAATCAGAATTGTGTTAAGCAAAGGGTTCCCATGATGTATCACCAGTTACAATAAGTAAAATAGATGAACATTTTTATTTTTTGCTGAAACTGGAAAATGATAGCGCAACAAGAAAAAAAAAACCTATAAGAAATTAAGGATTACAGCTTTACCATGTACAGCTGGATTTTAGTAGAGCATTTACAGCACAGGATCACACCAATCACCTGCCTGGGGTTCTGCCAGGGTTAACCCTACAAATGGGTGGTTAGAGGGATACAGTGCTGTGAAACGCTCTACAGTAGACACGTGGCTTATGTCTACTCTCTTATTCTAACCACACTGCTTCTTCTCTTAGGTCATCAAAGAGACACAGGATCAATCCTGCGAGGAGATCTCAGCACAGCCCCTACTTGCACTAAAGAACTTTCTGGAAAAACAATGTGCAGACCTTTCTTAAATCCATGCAGTATATAATACATACATTCTGTGACCTGGATTCTTCACATTGAGACAAGCAGGAAAAAGGTTCATTCTGTTTATTAAAGACATATCTATTTATATTTGTAACATCTGTTTAAAGAGCTGGGTTTGTAATCTTACCTGAATTCAACTTGTAAAACCTGTCATAGCCATAATGATTTATAATAATGATTGATTGACATAGGACCCTATCTAACTACTTGTGGACCCTACCACAAGTAGTTACTACTTGAAATATACCATTAAGATATAAGCTGTTTTTTAAATGAAATGTGATGTATACAACATACACCTTGAATTTATTTATTTATTTATTTAAATTAATTGAAGTATTTATTGATGGCTGCTTTGTACTTGTTTTCTATTTAAATAAATCATTTCATATACAATCTCCTGCATTTACTGGTATGTGTTGGTGTTGCATTTGAGTGAGTGGCAAAGCAACTGTACCAAAGAAACCCTAGAAATGGTACCTGTTGTGCACTTCAATTAGTTTTAATAGGTCTTGAATGAGCAGTTTAGAAAGAAAAGTATTTGTATTTTAAAACATGATCCCTGGTACTATGTTGAGTTAAACTAGGTTTGCAAGCCATCTTGTCAAATAGGGGTGCACTTCCTTTGTGGTTTCACCTTCAATGGCTTCTTTCCTTTCATTAACCAACCAGCTTCTTCCCCTATTGACTGACACGCTTTCATCCAGTAACATGCTTTGACCCAGAAAATAAGACTAAGGGAAAATGACCCAGTGCAGAATTCCTGCAAGTAAGGCAAGGAAACAGAGTACTTTCTTTAACCCAATGTAGTACCAGATAACAAGATTTTAAATAATAATACATTGCTTGTTATAACATGTTCAATTAATAACTGCACACTGAGACCTATGCAACTAAGAGAAGTGCAAAACCAGACATCTGTAACATAACCTAGATCACGTCTATATTACATGTATTTATTGTTGGCAACTAGAATGGAGGCGCAGCCCTTGAACTCAGGTGGCAGCACCACTGCATACTGGAATTCAATAAGAACCACAGCAGAATGACTGCAGTATACCTCTGTAAGGGTAAGACAGTGAATATGAAGCTACAGTACTTTATTCATCTGCTTTTTTTCATATGTACAGTAAAAATTTACTGAGATCGAGAGCAATTGAGTTTATTCATGACAACAGCATATTTACCTCTAACTTACTGCATTTCTCCCAAACCCAGGGTCTATTCAGACCAAATCTCAAGGGTTTCATGTGCCATTCACTCTAAATAATTCCCATTGAAATAGTTGTATTACTTCACTCTTAGAGTTGTGTGAGGTTGGACGATCACTCTGAAAGGTTCTAGCACACTGGGTTTCTCTAGTGCTCAGTCTAAATGGTTGCAATCTCACTCCTGCTTTTTTCCTGCTTGTTACCACAGCTGATGAGTAAGTTACAATGTTAAGATTGAAATGTGAGAAGATTGTAATGTGACTAAACCAAGGTTTTGTGAAATGATTAATCATGCTTTGTGGTTTCATTATGCAATGCAGAGGGAGACACCCTGTCACAAGCATGACCAGGGGAACCCACTGCTCCACTGAGCTGCACTGGGATTCCAGGGTAAATGGGGGAGGTGAAGGCAGTACATTCTTAACCTTTATGTTAACGTTTGCAAGAAAGAAAAGCAAACAAGATTAAATCAATATATTGTAAGGTAGCAGGGAGAGGGTCAGATTCTTCCCTGATAAAAACATGTGCAAATGAACGTGGGCATGGTTGTGAATTAGAACCAGGTGCAGGGTTTAAAAAGGTGGAAGTCAGTCTGCTCAAGGCTGCTGTGGTGTGAACAGCCTAGCTGTGAGTGTGGTTTGTGGATGGGGAAACAGCTTAGCTGTCCCATGTTAGTCAGGGAAGATCCTGTGTTTAGTTAGTGCTCCAGATGGGAGCTAGGTGTTTGTTTTGTTTATTTTTGTGTAAAATGTTAAAAATAGCGTGTCAGCGCTTCTAAAATTCAATTTCTGTGTCCTGGGTCTTGTATACTGGGGGCAAACGAACGACCGTGAGTGACAGCCTGTTTACACACAGCAGCAGCGAGTGTGGGCGCCCCTATGACCCAGAAAATGAAAAGCATTGAAAAGTTGATCGCCAGGATCAACCAGAATACCGCTGCTCAGTTAGAGCAGAACGTGAGGTGGAGACTGGAGCTAGGGCTGCCGGAGCGGGTGCCGAACGAGTTGGAGCTGCTGCTCCAGAAGTGGAAGCAAGCAAGAGAATCCCCGCTATCTCCAGCGCAAGCAAACCAGCTGAATCCCGAACCAGAGGAGGACGAGCCGTTCCTGTCACCGGAGCCACCGGCTCAAGTCAAGCAACAGAGCCTCAGCAACAGGCCGGGGGAGGCACTCCACCACTGTTAAGTGCGGTCCCATACCCCAGCTGTGAGGACACAAGTCCAGAATGTCCAGACCTCCCTACACTGGACCTTATGCTCAACTCGCAGCACTGCCATGCACAACTGTGCACATGGTGCCCAGCTCCGCTCTTCCCAGATGTCACATGTGCTCCCCCTTCCTTCCACTTTGTTCCCTTCGAGGTCCAAGGCGTCGCTGTGCCGGTCCCGAGCAACCCACTTCTGCCTGTCACTGCTCAGTCAAAGGCCTGCGTTTCGGTCACCCAGGACAAGCTGATCGGGTCCCTTCTTGCTGGTGCATGGTCCCTTCTTGACTGCGCCAGAGGAAGGACCGACCCACCTTTTAGCCCGCCCGTGGAAGAGGGCAAAAACCAAAGACTTGGAACTCGAGGGCGGGTGGTCCTATTAAAGGTGGAATTAAGTGGCCATTAAATGGCCAGTATATTCTGACAAAAAAATAATTTAGAATTTGATTTATTTTGTTGTGAGGGTGATCTTCTCCTTTCATGAGGTTCTTTCATTTTGCGAACAAAAAAGAATAATCTGATGAAGAAAGAACTTTGACAGCCACTGCCGAGTCCTCGGGAGAAGTTTGCCCGAGACAGACAGCACTTCTCGGGGCAGCAGTGTTAGGTACCTCCCTTACATTTTAACTGATATCTCAGTCTCTGTTCAAGTTAGAAAGACAAGAGACCCTTCATCCCATTATCGGCTGTTTAATCTACCACTACAGCTCCATACTTGGCTTCCTGTGCTTCTGCGTTTATTCCTTCTGAATCTTGTTAGAGGTACCCGAGAATACTGTGGCTATTGACAAGCGATTGCTTAACATGCTGTCATAGTCAGAAATCAGAGAAAGCCATTCCACATAATTACCTCTATTTGAGGAACTGGCGTTTCATCGTGCCCTCTGAATGCCAGTTCTTGCTTGCCAAGTGAAACAACAGAATCAATCAAGCATTTAAGAATTAACCTCACACTTTTTTCTTACTTGCTCATTGTGATGTATTGTATCCCTACGCTTCTGCTCATGCAGCTCAACATCCAATCCAGGTTTGTCCAAAAGTTCTGAGTGTTACAGTGGCTCGCAAATGACTTTGGGAAAACTCGTGTTTTTGTGCTGACTTCGATAGACATCCTAGATTACTGCCAGTGCTGCTCTGTACTGAACAAATGACAGTTCCAGCAGCATAAGGTTTTTAATTGACAGATACCGGTAAGCCACGGGTACCTTTCATAATCTGAATGTTGGAAGTGGAGAGTATATCCCTTCCCTTCCTGTGTCGGTTCAGGTATTTGTGGTGTACTCCTCCGTTTTTTAACACTCTCCAATTTTTCTGAGAGTTTTTCTTAAAAATTGATTCGTAACCAAATCGACTACGATGATTCCATTGGCTTATTACATTTTTTTTTTTTTTTTTTTTTTTTTTTTTTTTTTTAATTTGTAAAAAGCAATTCTCCATATTACTTTAAATTTCTCAATAACGGTCTCTATAATATTAGCAATATCTTGCAAAATTCAACTATTCTTACACTGCTTACCCAAGCATATTTATGTCCCGTCTCTGCTCACTAATGATTGGACAGCTGCAAAACCAGGGCAGGTCTTTGACTCCCATTGGTTAAACTTACAACACCTTCAACCTTCAAAAAAATTAATCTGCAATCAACTCTTTAGTTGATTAAATCTGTCCGATATAGAAAGTAGAACCTCATTCAAGTTCTCTCTCTAAAATACAGTACATTATTGCCATGTAGACTTATCAGCCACAGTGCGCACACACACAACAACATATGTGTCAGTCAGAAACCTGTGGAGTCGATTCGAAGACAGCAGCACTACAAATAAGAGGACCGATTTCTTTGTATGAACACCAGAACAATGCCAGGTCTGTAAACTGAGTTCTGCTGAGGCAGCTACTTAGTGAATCCAAGTAAATATACAATGCCTATAGGGAGTATTCACCCCCTTTGCCGTTTTCACAATATTCACCCGTTCTTCTTGGCAAAATTGTTCAAGCTCTGTCAGGTTGGATGGGGATTGTTGGTGGACAGCAGTCTTTAAGTCCTGCCACATATTCTCAATTGGATTCAAGTCCAGGCTTTGACTGGGCCACTCTAGGACATTCACTTTCTTGTTTTTAAGCCACTCCAGTGTCGCTTTGGCTGTGTGCTTGGGGTCATTGTCTTGCTGAAAGGTGAATCTAAGTCCCAGTTTTAGGTCTTTTGCAGACTGAAGCAGGTTTTCCTCAAGGATTTGCCTGTATTTAGCTCCATCCTTTTTGCCCTCTACACTGACAAGCTTCCCAGTCCCTGCCAATGAAAAGCATCCCCATAGCATGATGCTGCCACCACCACGCTTCACAGTAGGGATGGTGTTACCTGGGTGATGTGCTGTGTTGGGTTTGCGCCAGACATAACGCTTTGCATTTAAGTCAAATAGTCAATTTTTGTTTCACCACAGAATCTTCTGTCACATCTTTTCAGAGTCTCCACATGCCTTTTTGTAAATTCCAAGCTGGATTTTACATGGGCTTTTGTCAGAAATGGCTTCATTCTTGCCACTCTCCCATACAGGCCAGATTTGAAGAGTACCTCAGCTATTGTTGACACATGGACAGTTTCTCCCATCTCAGCCATGGAACGCTGTAGGTCTTTAGAGTTGTCATTGGCCTCTTGGTGGCTTCTCTGACCAATGCCCTTCTTACCCGGCTGCACAGTTTGGAAGGACGGCCTGCTCTAAGCCGATTGCTCTGAGATGCCGTAACGTGGTGGTGAAAATAGATAGTGTCTATTTTAGGTAAAATTGTTAACACACTTAAGACTTCCGGTTATCCAACGTGGACTCGAATAAAACCTCACAGTATCGTTTCCCAAGGGGGTGAATACTTACTTCTAAAAAAAACTTTTTTTTTTTCAAAACTGTGAAACGTTTTTGGGGGTGAATACCCCCACTTAGGTACTGTATCCATGCCTAAAACGGAGAGACTATGATGAACTCTCTCAAGATTCAAAAGAACGACTTGCAGCAGTGACTTCTTTAACAGTGAATTGTCACAAAAAAATTTTTACGAATACAATGCTTATTTTTTTTTGATACAACTATTTGTCCGACGCACGCCCCTGAGATTTTATTATATATATATATATATATATATATATATATAGACAATTGCTTCTTTCAAAACAGCACAGATAGACATAACAAATGGAGGTATATGACATAAGATTTATAAAATAATTTCCATAGATACTGTGGCTCAAAGGTTTTTATACCCACCCCCTGCTGATCACTACTCTTTCCTTTTGCATTTAATAAATGTCCAGGAAAAAACATCTAATTATTTATTTTTTCGTCATAATATTCATAAATGTACCAACACTAAAATACAGGGAAGTAGTAAAGTTGTCAAAGTTCATTATCATGCACACATTGTTAATACTGTCTGAGCCTCTGTAATGGTTCTCATCTTGTGTGCTATTTTAACAAAAGATTGCTGCTGTAGGGCTAGTCCTGAGCACAGAAAACAAGAACAGCGGACTAAGAGGAGTGCTGGAAAGAAACTGCCCTTCAGACAGCGAGCACACAGGGTGTTCTGCAAGACATGACCCTAAATCAGCCAGATAAGGTTTTATGGCATGTAGCCTCCCTGGCTAATCAAACTTCAGTGGTGACATCACTGCCAGCATGACACTGAGTGATATGATCGGCCCCACGTTTGTGTTCCAACATTGCCAAGACCCTAAGCATACGTCTACAAAAACTCGTTCTCTACAAAAGACGGTGAGGGTCAATGATTCCGACTCAGCTAACTGACCATTCCAATTGAAATGCATGAATTTGCGCTGATGGCAGAGGCAAACATAAACTTGCACAACAGCAATTAGCATGCATTGCAGCAGAGGGTTCTATTAGCCCGGTCCACACCACTGCTCCTCACCCGGATGTCAATACCAGCTTGCTGTGGAGATGCTTTTTTAAACCATGCTTATGATTGTTTTGTAAATGTGTGGTAACCCTCCATAGCTATTCCCTGCAACAGGACACCCCTGTAAACGACATGTCAGAATCACACTGATGAAACGCTAGCCAAAATGAGTGTCCACTTGGCTTAGTTTGTTGTCATTATTTGCCTTATTTATTTATTTTTTTTAATTTGTGTTTTGAAGAGTAAAGATGAATTTTTAATCATGTCTGACAATGACCTACAGCTATGGCCAAAAGCTTGTTTATATATATATTATATATATGAGAATATGATTGATATTTTATTTAACATCATGTAATCAAAGAAACTATAACATTATACCAAAAAAGTATAGCGGAAGCCATAATAGTAGTACAGTGTTTCATATTAGATTGAAAATGTTACATTTGTCAGTTTTTCATGAAGTATATGGAAAACTACAAAGCAGTGTGTAATTCAATTTGTTAACATAACATTATTCAGCAGATTTCATTCAACTTTATGAAGCAAACTCTTTTAATTCTATAGGGTGATGCCAGAGCTGTACATCCACTGAACATATGGCATGTTTCAATTAACCCCCACACAATGGTATAAACTACAATGGTATAAAATTTGACTCTGATAAACTCAATTGGCTAGTTTCAAAGAGTTCCATTTGCACTAATCTTGGTCTGCTTAATGTTAATGTATGTTTAACCATAATCGGATATGTGGTTCTCTAGATATATCTAAAAATGTAATGTCTATAGATATGTATGTGTATAAAACAGATAGACAGCTCTTTATATCATACAGATCCTTAGATACTTTCAATAGCTGTTATTCATAAGGCATGTCATACCCTAGCTTAATCATAACTGGAGAGAGATTTTATAGAGGAGAGAGAGAGAGAGAGAGAGAGAGAGAGAGAGAGAGAGAGAGAGAGAGAGAGAGAGAGAGAGAGAGAGAGAGAGAGAGAGAGAGAGCACGCGCACTCTGGAAAAAATTAAGAGACCACTGCAAAATTATCAGTTTCTCTGGTTTTACTATTTATAGGTATGTGTTTGGGTAAAATGAACATTTTTGTTTTATTCTATAAACTACTGACAACATTTCTCCCAAATTCCAAATAAAAATATTGGCATTTAGAGCATTTATTTGCAGAAAATGACAACTGGTCAAAATAACTAAAAAAGGTGCAGTATTGTCAAACCTCGAATAATGCAAAGAAAATAAGTTCATATTCATTTTTAAAGAAAACAATACTGATGTTTTAACTTAAGAAGAGCTCAGAAATCAATATTTGGTGGAATAACCCTGATTTTCAATCACAGCTTTCATGCGTCTTGGCATGCTCTCCACCAGTCTTTCACATTGATGTTGGGTGTCTTTATACCACTCCTGGAGCAAAAATTCAAGCAGCTTGGCTTTGTTTGATGGCTTGTGACCATCCATCTTCCTCTTGATCACATTCCAGAGGTTTTCAATGGGGTTCAGGTCTGGAGATTGGGCTGGCCATGACAGGGTCTTGATCTGGTGGTCCTCCATCCATACCTTGATTGACCTGGCTGTGTGGCATGGAGCATTGTCGTGCTGGAAAAACCAATCCTCAGAGTTGGGGAACACTGTCAGAGCAGAAGGAAGCAAGTTTTCTTCCAGGACAACCTTGTACTTGGCTTGATTCATGCGTCCTTCACAAAGGCAAATCTGCCCGATTCCAGCCTTGCTGAAGCACCCCCAGATCATCACCGATCCTCCACCACATTTCACAGTGGGTGCGAGACACTGTGGCTTGTAGGCCTCTCCAGGTCTCCGTCTAACCATTAGACGACCAGGTGTTGGGCAAAGCGGAAAATTGGACTCATCTGATCAAGTCTACACTTTGAAAGTCTACACTCCCTTTCAAAATGTTCACCTTTTCTTACCTTATAGCCTGGAATTAAAATGCTTTTTTTTTTCCCCTTTACCTACACATCCTACCTCACAACTTCCAAACGAAAATTATAGAAATTTGTAAAAAAAAATGTATTAAAAATAAAAACTGAAATAGCTTGGTTTGATGTGTCCACCCCCTTGTAATAGCAATCCTAAATGAGCTCAGGTGTAACCAATCACCTTCAAAATCACACACCAAGTTAAGTGGCCTCCACCTGTGTTAAATTGTAGTGAGTCACATGATTTCAGGATAAATTCAGCAGCTCCTGTAGGTTCTCTCTGCTGGGTAGTGCATTTCAAAGTAAAGACTCAACCATGAATTCTAAAAAATTCTAAAAGGTATTGACAGTGTCGACCCAAGGGACTTTTTCAGCCTGAAAAAAGAAACACGGACCAGGGGTCACAAATGGAGATTAGACAAAGGGGCATTCAGAACAGAAAATAGGAGGCACTTTTTTACACAGAGAATTGTGAGGGTCTGGAATTAACTCCCCAGTAATGTGGTTGAAGCCCACACCCTGGGATCCTTCAAGAAGCTGCTTGATGAGATTCTGGGATCAATAAGCTACTAACAACCAAGCGAGCAAGATGGGCCGAATGGCCTCCTCTCGTTTGTAAACTTTCTTATGTTCTTATGAGCACCAAGGTGCTTTCAAAAGAACTCTGGGACACAGTTGTTGAAAGGCACAGATCAGGGTATGGCTATAAAAAAATATCAAACACCTTGAATATCCCCTTCATTATGGTGTATGGCACCACCAAGACCCTGACTAGATCGGGCCATCCCTCCAAACTGGATGCCCGAGCAAGGAGGAGACTGATCAGAGAGCCTACCAAGAGGCCAATGGCAACTTTGCAAGAGCTACAGGCTTTTATGGCCAATACTGGTCAAAGTGTGCATGTGACAACAATATCGCAAGCACTCCACAAATCTGGCCTGTATGGTATGGTGGCAAGAAGGAAGCCATTTCTTAAGAAACCCACCTTGAATCTCATTTGAAATATGCAAAAAACACTTGGGAGATTCTGTAGCTATGCTTTTGCCCGAACCTTTTCTTTATATATCTAAGGGAGAATGAAAAAATAATAATTACAGTTGTGTAACAAAAAGACGACATTTGTTGAATTTAATAAGATTATACCAACATCCAAAGTTTGGACAGGGCTCAATGCAGCTATAAGTTCACCACAAACAGAGGGACAGGGTCAGTGCAAGTGGGTTCACATGGTGAATACAGACCCTAAAAAGTCAGAACCTCAATACGGCAGCCATATTGGGTCAGGAGTCATGCTGTCATGCGCTGTTTATATAGCCTTGCAATTAGGAAATCACAAGATTACATGATTCCAGTGGCATAATTTTTGTTGTATGATAACTGCGATCAAACTTGACCTACAGAATCATAGAATACAGCTGAGTAACAAGCATGAAGCCAGTAAACTGTTCCGGGGACCAAAGTGATGGGCAGAGGAATCGCCATAATATTTACAAGAGGAAGTCGGCATATAAAATATCCAACAGGGATTCTTAATTGTCTAATGATAAAAGTAATTAGTTTGTACTGTACTTTCTCTGCTAAATCACAACCATAATCCTCTTAGAGGAGACTCGATTACATGCAATCTGAAGCTTCCACAAGTTGAATCTAAACCTTTGTCAACAGCCATAAAACAATGCAAGAGTCTAAAATACAAGCAGATGTAAGAAGTAGCAAATGCAGCTTTATTTTTTAAACACATACAGCTCTGTGTTTGCAGTACAATATTTGGAGTATGCTCTTATTTAATCACATACAATAGTGACAATTTAAAACTGCACACACGTGGTCAGATAGACACGGTCGATACAAATAGAAAAATAAAAACACTCGTCTTGAGAGATCAAGTCATCTGATTGTTAAGTACTGATCCATTAACAATCTTACCAAAACATGCAAGTAAAACGTGTGTGTTACTGCTGTTTCCAGTAATTCTCTTCATTTAGCCACTTCAAAGAATCATGTTTAAATCATTTAGATAAGCTTGCAGAGCGCCTGTGTATGTTTGTTTTGAAGAATCAAGGTTTAATTTAGCTTCACACCGGTTCGGGATTTTGTGGTTTTTACAGATCTGTGAAACCCACCTACACAACAGGAAGTACTTTTACGCTGACAACTACAATAGAAAACATTCAACAATGACCACCACTGTCATTTTTTTTGATCAGATGTGTTCTAAAGCTTATTATAAGGATAACAATCAATGTGAAAGTTACCTTTAAAATTACTTCAATGGTTTTTAGAAGCATCCTGGGTAACTAGCCAAAAATAAATAAATTACAAGTATGGTGAATTGTCAGTGCAGTCCAATTCAATTACTTTCTGCAAACTTGGCAGTATCCAATACCATACTTAGCACGACATTCAAAAAGGTTAACAAAGTTATTTGGCTACTCTGTTGCTGTGCTGCTTTTAATAACCCTGACTGGCATCCACTCCAGAAGTGTTCTGAATCCTGACTATTCTACTGGCATTGCAATAGTAAAAATCTACACACACACAAAAACAGGTGCTTAATTTACCACATGTTGGTGGATAAAAACAAATGTGTAGGAGTAAGACTCAAAACCGAATTATGTAAATTGTAAAAAGCTAAAAATAAATTGTGGAAAGCGTGGAAAATGGCAAATCCTTCAATGAAAGTTGCACAGGATCTGCATTGTAAAAAGGTGCATGCATAGGGTTACAGTATGCACAATTCTGCAACAGCTAAATTCACAGGAAACCAGCCAAGTATGTACAAGTAGCACTAACACAGGATCTCTCATGAAAGTCTAAGCACTCTGCTCTAAAAGGGTTTGAGCATGGGAGAGTTAGGAGTCAGTTACAGGGCAGCTCCACTTGTTTTCTCAAAGATAATGGGGTCTATTCAATTGATTTAAACAACGGTGGATCTAAATACCACCAATGCTCATTTCATCCAAACAAGGCCAAGGTCATTTAAAATAAAAATAAATAAATAAATAAAACATTTCACTATGTGTGCAAGTCTTGAGTGGATGTAAATATGTCAGAACTATAACTGTTTAAACAGTAGTATTTAGCAACGCCACCATACACATCAACTAAACAGACTACATTCATAGGGTTTCCATGCGGGTCAATTTACATGCGAAATGGCGATGTGCGTGCACTTCAGTCCATTTCCTCAGCATCTACCACCTCCCTTTCAAGTGCCCACTACCTTTGCTAACTGTCTAGAAAAAAAAAAGCCCAATCTTCCATGCCAGTTTTTTTTTTTTTTTTTTTTAATAATGTAACTTTAAACTGAAAACAATGACACATTTTACATTAACTGGGTAATACATTCTGAAGCTAAAACTGAAAATCTGTTAAATGAAAATGGTTCAGGTTTAAATTTTTACCACCCCTTGTAAGCAAATTCTCCATCCAATTCCAACAGTCCTTCAAAGAGAGTACACCTACATCGATGTCTGTGTTACTCTTAATGACTATACTAATGCTATAAAAACCACAACCCATATTTAGAAAGCATTTCCCAGCATCTGGTTTGATGCACTGCAGAAAATGCAATGCAATCTTTGAAAGCTTGAGTTGTATCACTATTAATACCACAGACACATTTGCCAAAATAGTGTACTCTAAACAACCGACATTTAAGCGTCCTACATAGTAAACACTGATACCTAGGGATGTGGAACAGCAGCCTGACACTGAAGATTCTTCAATTGTCCCTGAAAATAAGGTAGTATGTTCCAGATAATTATTCTGTATTCCAGAATACTATGTAAACCGCTTCAAACTAAGGACATGAAAAACAAAAAGAAATTATCTGAAACACCCAAACCAGGTCATTTTTTTTTTTTTCAAAAAACCACCATTAGTTTTTCCCAAAACTTATGAACAAGGAGAAAAAAAGTATGAAAGTCATTTGAAGTCATTATTCAAGTAGTTTTAACATTTTCTTTCTTCTTTCTGGCAAATCAGGAACGCCTTATAGTTACACAAATAGAGAATGAAGTATGAACAGACTGGTCTAGGATCCAAAAATAGAAGTCCTGACTTTATTTACCTGCGTGCCAAATAATCTATGAAATGGTTTTGTATTAGTCTTAACTGATTATCTTTATATTTCCTTCAAACCCTGACTTCTACATTTATGTGCAAATCACATACAAAAATGTTCATTGACAGGAGATTTCGCAATCCAAGTACCAAAACCATGCTGCATTACATAGGACCTCAGCACGTTTTTGGCTTCTTGGTAAGGTTTCGCCATCATCTAAAACAAACAAAGTCGTATTAAGAAAATATCCCTGCAACGATACACATTGTTCATATTTAAGTAAGGCTTGCAACTCACTAGCCCTGCAACCAGTCCTGGCTTTCTGAACTTCCCTTGAATAGGTATATTATTAAAATGCTAAGAGTTTGAACAAATCAGACCCATGGTAAATGTGCTCAACTGATTGCACTAGCCAGCATGAATAATCCACAGTGGTTTGGATCAGTTGAGTAGATCCCAATACTATGTATATGTAGGGTGTCTAAATACTTTTTAGCTGTAACAGTATACTTTATAAAAAAAAGAAGAAACCGTAACTGTAGAGGGTTACTGTGGTAAAAGGGTGTGGTAAGCTTGACTGATTTGTAATAAAAAGAAACAGTTTGACCAGCTGGTAGGAAATACATGTTATTCCCCGACATGAAGGTAGATTCAAAACCACACTGCACCGCAGGACTTCGTCACAGCAGAGATGTTTCATTGAGTTACAAGCACCATACCTGTGACCTCCCGTGAAAAAAGTTCCAATAGCATCAGCCGCTGTAATTCTACTCTGTCCGCTTTCCAGAAATGTTACCAACATTAACATCTATGCGGTGTGCAGAAGAAAAACAGTTTCCACATGGAACGTGGATTAGTATCATTGAGTAATATTATCTGTATGGATTAGAAGGGAACATATATAAAAATACAGTAAGTATTTTTTCTAGTAGGATGTGGAGAACCTGCTTTCCTAGGGTTTTATATCCTTACTTTAAAAAAATGTAACACTTCCATAGCCATCCAAGGGTCTTCTGCCCAATAGACCAAGAACTACTAGTATCACTGAATTCCTCATGTCATATGTGTTTACATGACATGGTAACGACTCTCTGTTTTAACTCATTAGAAGGCAAGGTTCCACCAGGACAGTGGACCTGGAAACTTACAAAGCAGGATGTAAACAATGAAAAACATGTACAATTTTCAATAGCTTCTTTGTGCAAAGTAAAGAATGCCAGTTAATATTAGAAACTCCTTAGGACTTCACGTGATTATCAAGATCAAATTTAAATTTACACCAGAATATTGAGCAAATAAAGTTTTAAAGCCTTTACAATAACATACGTTTGTAATAAGTGCCTGCATCGATATTTGCACTATTTCTTTAGTTAAAATGAATGTTTGTCTCATTAGAAGCAGTGGGTGGATATTACCTGTGAGCTAGGAGACAAACATTCTTAAAATGGAAAAAAAAAAGGTCGTCTTCAAAGTCAGTTTTTCCCTTCTACATTAATAAAACAAAGGTGATTCATTAAAAAACTTATTTAAAAAATACACTTCTCTCAACAGTCAAGATGCTATGCATGCATGGAAAGCTGTTTTTTTTTTTTTGTTCAGTGTCTTACAAAGATTCAGTTAGATTAACTAGATAGTTGTACTAACTTTGATTTATAAAATGCAGACCAAGTGTTTTAATTTTCAAAGAATTAACCAAAAAACATTGCACTGGCTAAATGTGAACATTACTGCACAGCACGTTGCATTTGCTTGATCATACTGCAATACTAGTGCTACTTTTGTAACAAACATTACAGAACATATAAACATGCAGTAATTAAAAACAAACTAATTGAAAAAAATCTGAAATTTGAAAAGTGAAAAATCGACCACATCTTCAGCAACCTGTGGGCAATTATATGTAACCCCCCCACCCCCCAAAAAAAAACAAACACCTACTTGATTAAGTAAATGTTTCTCTTCTGCAGCATCATACGTTTGAAAAGTGCTTTAAAATGTCCTTTTAATTCACCACGAAACATGCTGCAAGACCCAGGAAATTCTACATGCAGTCCTGTGCAGAACGTTATGGAACGACAATACCTGGCCAGTAACTTCCTGTGGCTACTTTGTTCATGTACAAACTGCTACTGTGGTTTGCAAACACTTTTCGGCAGGCTGCATTTTAAAACAGCATTTAATCATTTAAACCAAACAAAAAATACATGGCCTTATATGAAAACGGTGACATTGCATGTTTAAATATGTTTTAATATAGGTTTTATCTTTACAGGAAATCAGCATATTTCCTGTTTATTTTGACAACGAAGACCAAACCACAAGTCTTGGTTCAGAGCTGTTTATTAACTTCAGTGGGACATTTCTTTACAGCTCCATTTGTTTTCTCAAGGACAATGGGGTCTACTCAATTGATTTAAACAATGGTGGATCTAAATACCACCATGCTCATTTCATGCAAACAAGGCCAAGGTCATTATAAAAATAAAAAAATAAAAAAAATGTAACCACGTGTGCAAGTCTTGAGTGGATGTAAATAACACAGAGTAACAATTATTATTATTTTTTTGGTTCCTGGGAAGTAAGTGTTATTTCCTAATTGCTTATGCCACAAAAGTATAGAAAATGGCTATTATTCACCACAAACTTTGCTTTTGTGACCAGGACAGTGATATTTTGAAATTCACCTATTTTCCAGAACATTCCATATAGATTCAGTGCTGAGTAAACTTGGAGTAACTTCTAGAACTTTCCAGTAATATAAATAGTAGTATAAATACAGGGGCCTTAAGCCCACCAGTTCAGTTTAGTTCCAGCTGCCTAAGTGGATACATATCTGCATTTTTCTGAGATGGCACCAAGAGGCTGCAAGCATCCAGCAGACGCATTTTGCTATGTCTGCGGCCAATTTATCATGACAAGAGCGAAAAAGTACTCCGTGGAAGCATCTGCTAAGATGTGTGAGGCCTACAAGGCATATTTCGGCATGCCTGTCGGGGATCAAGACAAACCCTGGGCACCTCATTTCACCTGCGAGCACTGCAAAAAAACTCTGGAAGGTTTGTTGGACAATTGTTGCTTGGAATTTTATGTTATAAATTTTGTTAATTTTTAAAATTGTAAAAGTTTTTAATTTTAAAATGTTTTACAATTTTCAATGTTATTGAAAAAATATATCATATATGAAATGTTGCGAGAATCTCTTACACATTAGTCATGGGTGAAATAAATGTATTTTTGTAGGATGGTACAGAGGAGAAGAGAGAGCCATGAAGTTCGCTATCCCAAGAATTTGGCGGGAACCCACTGACCACTCAAGCAACTGCTACTTCTGCATGGTGGACCCTTCCAAACGTCGGACTGGCAAGAATGCACCTGCTATCACGCATCCGGACCTTCCTTCATCCATCGCCCCGGTGCCACACTGCCATGAGCTCCCTGTACCCACTCCTCCGGAGAGAGAGCAGCCGTCTTTAGAAGAGAGCAGCAAGTCAGAGAGCGAGGAAGACGTCATAGATCCAGATGACAATTTCAGAGGTGGAGCTGAGGAGAGAAACCCATACTACCCCAACGACTTGATTAGAGATCTTGGTCTCACCAAGTCCAATGCCAAGCTTTTGACATCTAGGCTCAAGCAGTAGAACTTGTTGGATGAAAGTGAGAAAGTCGCAGATCAGTGGAAGCGTCACCAACCTTTTTCCAGCTTCTTCACCCGTCAAGATGGGCTCTGCTTCTGCCACAATGTGACCAGTCTGTTCGAGGCAATCAGAATCGCCTGTAACCAGAATGAGTGGCGCCTCTTCATTGACAGCTCATCCAGGAGCCTCAAAGCCGTGCTGCTCCATAATGGTAACAAGTACCCGTCTCTTCCCCTGGCTCACTCGGTGCACCTCAAAGAGGATTACAACAGCATCAAGACCTTGCTGGACGCCTTGAAGTATGATGAGTACGGCTGGGAGGTCATAGGAGACTTCAAAATGGTGGCATTCCTGATGGGTCTCCAAGGCGGTTTTACCAAGTTTCCCTGCTATCTTTGCCTTTGGGACAGCAGAGACACCAAGGCGCACTACCACAGGCGGGACTGGCCACAGCGGACCGAGTTCTCTATGGGGAGGAACAACGTCAAGTGGGAGCCACTGGTGGACCCCCGGAAGGTGCTGATGCCACCACTGCACATCAAATTGGGCCTTATGAAACAATTTGTCAGAGCTCTAGATAAGGAGTCGGCAGCCTTCAAGTACCTTCAAGACTTCTTCCCTAAGCTGTCTGAGGCAAAGGTCAAAGCCGGTGTCTTCGTTGGACCACAGATAAAGAAGATCCTGGAGTGCAATGAATTCCCCAAGAAGCTCACTAGTAAGGAGAAAGCGGCTTGGAACAGCTTTGTCGCAGTGGTTCGGGGCTTCCTGGGCAATCACAAGGCCGAAAACTATGTGGAGCTGGTTGAGACTCTGGTGAAGAACTACGGCACAATGGGCTGTAGGATGTCCCTCAAAGTCCATATTTGATGCTCATCTTGATAAATTCAAGGAGAACATGGGAGCATACTCGGAGGAGCAAGGCGAGCGCTTCCACCAGGATATACTGGACTTTGAACGCCGCTACCAAGGACAGTATAACGAGAACATGATGGCAGACTACATTTGGGGGCTGATTCGTGAAAGTGATTTACAGTATAATCGGAAATCTCAAAAAACTACTCTCTTCTAAATCTTTTGTAGTCATTTCTGTATTAGAGTATAAATACGTTAATTTGGATTCATATGTTGTTTTTTTCTGACTTTATGTGAACGAAGAGACACAAATTCACCCATTTTCTCATTGGAAATAGGTAAATTTCAAAATATCACTGTCCTGGTCACAAAAGCCATTTTCTATACTTTTGAGGCATAAGCAATTAGGAAATAACACTTACTACCCAGGAACAAAAATTATGTTGCATAGTGTAACATGTCAGAACTATAACTGTTTAAGCAGTAGTATTTAGCTATGCCACCATACATATCAACTAAACAGACTACATAAGAGTTTCCATGCGGGTCAATTTACATGTGAAATGGCGATGCACGTGCACGTTTGTAAGAATTACAGGTAAATGAGGTTTGTGGCCCAAAAAAACAGCCAAAGAGAGGGATAGGGTAAATCTCATTTACTTGTGTAAATGACGACAGAGGGAAAATCCAAGACCAGTTTTGCATGGAAACCGGCATTTCACGTGTAAATGCTAATGAGCCTATTTATCCATAACTATAAAATATTGCACGGGAGCAGGTCACTTGTTACTGTGGATTCCAAAGATGGCAGAAAGTAGTGGATGATGGGCAATTTTATGGTTAGCAGTGGTGTAGTTCACCTTAATGATAATGCGGGTGGCTTTTTTTGTTTTTTGCTGTGTCTGGACTGTCATGTTGTAGATCTACTGTGGGTTTACAGCTCTGTATAAAACTGCTTACCATGAACTGCATTATGCCCTTGTTATAGTATTAAAAGCAGCTGTTTGACAATACCCTTGCTGTAAAAACTAGGTTAAAGTTAAAACGCAAAGAGCAAGTGAGCTGCTTAAATGTAACTGGATTAACTCTCGTCCTTTTTTTGATCCCAGCTATGTTCAAAGACAACGTGTGTCTCCCCTCCATGTTAATAAATATAGTTGAACTGGATGTCATGAGCCAGCTCGATCCCCCAAAACAGCACAATATCCAACAAGTTGTTGATGCCCTCTCAGAAGTGACCAAATAAAAATTGCAAATGAACAGATTGTGTTTTATTTAATAAATATTTAATGTAATATTTAACACAACTGTAAATCCAACAACTTAAAAAGGAGAGAATCTCTGACAGCACGAGCCTCCTCAGATCACTGCTGTCCAATTGAAACTGGTGACTGAGGTAACCTTCACAGTTACAAGTCCGCTTATAATAAGCAGAATTGGGCTTGTTTTTCAGCTGCAGGTTGTAATTTGCGTAAACACCCACTTGCGCTTGTTTTGGGCTTCTTGTGAAAGGCAGTGCCACTTTCTCGTGAGACTGTAACCTTCCCCTTCTGTCTCACAGACAGACCCCGATTCTTGAACACCTCATTATTTTGTTGTTGTTCAAGAGTTTGTGCAGAATACAGCAGGCAGTGGCAATTTTGGGAACAAATGAATGCACTTCAGTCCATTTCATCAGTATCTACCACCTCCCTTTCAAGTGCCCACTACCTGTGGTAACTGTGGAGAAAAAAAAAAAAATAGAGCCCAATCTTCCATGCCAGTTTTTTTTTTTTTTTAATAATGTAACTTTAAACTGAAAACAATGACACATTTTACATTAACTGGGTAATACATTCTGAAGCTAAAACTGAAAATCTGTTAAATGAAAATGGTTCAGGTTTAAATTTTTACCATCCCTTGTAAGCAAATTCTCCATCCACTTCCAACAGTCCTTCAAAGAGAGTACACCTACATCGATGTCTGTGTTACTCTTAATGACTATACTAATGCTATAAAAACCACAACCCATATTTAGAAAGCATTTCCCAGCATCTGGTTTGATGCACTGCAGAAAATGCAATGCAATCTTTGAAAGCTTGAGTTGTATCACTATTAATACCACAGACACATTTGCCAAAATAGTGTACTCTAAACAACCGACATTTAAGCGTCCTACATAGTAAACACTGATACCTAGGGATGTGGAACTGCAGCCTGACACTGAAGATTCTTCAATTGTCCCTGAAAATAAGGTAGTATGTTCCAGATAATTATTCTGTATTCCAGAATACTATGTAAACCGCTTCAAACTAAGGACATGAAAAACAAAAAGAAATTATCTGAAACACCCAAACCAGGTCATTTTTTTTTTTTCAAAAAACCACCATTAGTTTTTCCCAAAACTTATGAACAAGGAGAAAAAAAGTATGAAAGTCATTTGAAGTCATTATTCAAGTAGTTTTAACATTTTCTTTCTTCTTTCTGGCAAATCAGGAACGCCTTATAGTTACACAAATAGAGAATGAAGTATGAACAGACTGGTCTAGGATCCAAAAATAGAAGTCCTGACTTTATTTACCTGCGTGCCAAATAATCTATGAAATGGTTTTGTATTAGTCTTAACAGGTTATCTTTATATTTCCTCCAAACCCTGACTTCTACGTTTATGTGCAAATCACATACAAAAATGTTCATTGACAGGAGATTTCGCAATCCAAGTACCAAAACCATGCTGCATTACATAGGACCGCAGCACGTTTTTGGCTTCTTGGTAAGGTTTCGCCATCATCTAAAACAAACAAACAAAGTCGTATTAAGAAAATATCCCTGCAACGATACACAATGTTCATATTTAAGTAAGGCTTGCAACTCACTAGCCCTGCAACCAGTCCTGGCTTTCTGAACTTCCCTTGTATAGGTATATTATTAAAATGCTGAGAGTTTGAAAAAATCAGACCCCTGGTAAATGTGCTAGGACCCTGTTTAGTAAGACATACTGTACATTATCGATAATACCTCTGTCAACGAGTGCCTTTTTACACATGCTTTAATATGCACAACTCTGTATATCCATCAATGGTTTGGAACACTGTTCTTCCACTTAATACGCTTATGCAAAAACGAATTGCCTTTATTTTAACAAAAATTATGATTCATTTATTATAACTGCAACAGATGAATGAACATGTCAGGGTTATACGTTTAAAGCACTGTTGTGGTGACATTACAGCAAGTACATATCCCCCTGCCTCCAGTGTAATAAATACAATAATGCAAATAAAAAATAAAAAGTAAAATGCAGTTACCTTTGCTTCATGATAAGTAACAGCTTCAAGAAGTTCTTGTCTGTTCGCTTCTTTGGCAACCAAATTGAAACGACTAAGCATTGCAGCTTTGCAGAGGCGACTTGCCATTGCTGTACCAGTTTTAAATGGGGAACTGAAGTGGAAGAAAAGGCAAGGGAACATTTTCAACAGCAACAGGTATAACGTGGTTTAGCAGTATAACTTTTTTTGTTATTTGTAAGCAGGCATGACGCAAATAATGCAGCAGAAACTCAGCTTACAACTTGATTATACAAACAGATATTGTAGAAGTGTTTCAAAACTAAAAATGTTTACCTTTCAACTGTTTTTCCAGTCAAACCATCAACGATTTCCAAGGAAATGTCTCCCTGACTCCAGTTCATACTCAGTGTTTTTTGTGCCAGACTCATTTCTATGGGGTGGGCTGAGGACACCAGATTAATATGAGGTCTGTAGACACAGTAGTACATGGGCAACCTAGAAGTAATCCCATCGACTCGCTGTTTTACAGCTATTTCTAGTCCCCTTACATCACTGCAGTTAGCATCCCCTATAAAAAACACAAACAAGAAAAAACTCAAGTGGCCCATCATTATGGGATTCCTATCACTATATTAACATATTTCAATCAATCGTTTCTATAACCAAATACGTATGACTTACCTAATGCAGTAAATTGAGAGAAAAAAAGGGAGCTCATTTGACATGATTATCATTGTCAGTCCCTCCAGGATTGCGCGATTGCAGAAATAAATAAATAATGGAATTTGCGCTCCTGTGGAATTTTCAATATTTTTGCAAAAAAAACGCCAAAAAACTCTCAAAACATTTGCTCCCTACTATCACTAGAGCGCATCCACGCTATTCATATAGTGGTAAGTGTGGTGGGGTTTCAGTGTAGGCTTTAGTTCAGTCATGGAGAGATTCCCAAGACCAGCTGTGAGCTCCGGAAACAAATTTAAATTAGCACCAAACATAACTACCAAAGACGGCACAAACGCAAGTCCAGTATTTCCAATAACTCACCGTCATAGCTTCTGCTAAAATGGCAATGACCATGGATAGACAAAGAGTGACTACTGAAGAACAAAATAAGATGATTATTATTATTATTTTACAAAAGGATTTCATAGTTTAGTATCAAGTTCAAAGCAAAACGTTGTTCGTTATTCCTATGTGAAAGGTCAGACAAAAATAATTAGGGCTTTGCTTGTACTCCTTGTGTTGCAGGTCCTGAAAGATGTCATTCTAATTATATATGGAAATGCACATGTTTCTGTACATGGTGTAGTAACATGAATGCTCAACAAGGAAGGGGGAGGCAAACTATAGTATATATTATCCGAATACTTGGGATGACAACATTCGTGAAAATCGTTACTTTCACGTTTGTTTTGTGGTATGTGATGGTAGCACTTCACATTGTGGCCTTGGTCAAAGAAACAAAAATACTAGTTTATCAGCCAACCAGTGTCGCCTGTCACAGCTTCCAAACTATTTCTATGTGCTGTCTCAATGTGGATACGTTTTTAAAAATTACAACATTTTGGTGAACACGTTTCTAAAAATACCCTGCTACTTTTGTACAAAAATGCTCCAAGCCTAGTACACATTTGTAAAACAGTGCATTTCTAACCTGAATCCCAGTGCACAACTACAATCTTATTCTGCTAGGCAACTATTAAATGTTTGCTCTGTTTTTTTTTTTCAGATTTTAGTAATGTGATTTTACAGTTACAGCTTGCATTTACATACCATGTAATTTACATCAGACCTATTGTACATTCCAAATACCTGTGCTAACAGTATATAGTATTATACAACAAAAGGAGGTGATTGCAAATAGAACGTTTATTTACATGGATTCAATGGTTGTGGGCCCTCTTTAATAATAGACATGTTACATTTTACACAGTTTAAACTGGCAGAATAGCAAAAGATGACATAGTACACATAGGGCCTCTCTTTATTAATTTCATTTTCCGGTGCTTATTTTTAGCCATTTGAGTTATGTAAAATCTGGCTTTTCTTTTTATATACTGTATGAAATTACTGTTTTCAGTTACTTTCCAAAATGCTTGGGTGGTTTTTCTATCAAAATATGTATAGTAAATCGACAGTATTTAAACTGTATCTTTTTTCCTTTGCTGCCTTCCACAATGAAATCCTTATGGTCACAGGCACATTCTTCTGGGGTTTTTACAGACTTTTTTTACATTTCGCCACAATTTACAATTGTTTTAAATCCTCTGTATCTTAACTAATACAGCTTTAAAACCCACAAACAAGCCTCCATTCCTAATTGTAATCTCGTTTTAAACCTCACAAGCGGACTCTCCAATATAAGTGTAGGAATCTGCTGCCAGTCACTAGTTAGGGTAGGTTTACAGTATTCATAAAGAATAAATGATAGATACAAGTTAGGAAGGAGGGACACTGCCTAGCTGCACTGGGAAAAGTACTTAATTTTTTAAAAGGGAAAGGGGTGAAGTCAGCATGAATTGAGTAACCAGTTCCAGTTTTTTTCAGTTTTATTGGCGATATACCGATTTCTTTTTGTATAGGGGATGTTTTATCATTTTCTAAATCGTTAAAACTGATAATCAGAATCCCTAAGTATGAGACACACTACACACAGCATATTAACTTAGCCATGTACTACTTTGAGTAAACAGAACACGTAGATTTGACTGCTGACAAGCTTCTACTACTTACCCATTAAAATACTGCTAATGTAAATGGGCTCTATGTAATGGCTTAAGAGGGCTCCTTGGAAGCCAAGCACTTCCCATTGCATAAGTTTGTCACTGGCCGACATGCTCACTACTTTGGAGGCAACCTGGTTAAACTGGCATGAGAATGCAGAGAAGACCTTGCCATCAACAGTCACATGAAGCCCCATCTGGTGGCTAACCTCGTATGCAGAAATGGAGTGTGGGTTTAGGCGTCTGGAAGATAAAATAATTAATAATCATTCAATTTAGCATATCTAAATCTGTGCAACAAAATGCAACAAAGTTTAGTTTTGTCTTTCTTTCCCAAAACACCACTCAGTTCACCTTGTTTTGCTGTATTGTATATTCGTAATTATACAACAATCAAGAAATATTAAGGCATGATTCTCTGTATCACATGAAAAATCATGGCATAATAAATAAAAAAATAAAATAAAAACATGAATCTGTTTGATTTCAAAACAAGAAAAGCTGAATGGATTTATTGATTATCTGCTGATAAATACTTAAGACAATTTCAGTAATACACACATCTAGTTTTTATTTCAGTCCTTATTTTTTGTTAAACTTAAAAGTTTGTTACTCCGGTTAGAATTAAGCAACAGTAGTAAAAGTTAAAAAATAAATAAATAAAAAGCAACAACTTGTTAGTGTTAAATTATATTATTAAATAAGTAGGCTGCTGTGGTATACTTGAACAAAGCTGCGTATCTGTCCTATCTGTAAATGTGTTATGTTGGTCAAATTGTGCATTAGACTTTGATTCTGTGTAGTAAAATGGAGAAATCTTGGCAGACCCAGACGAAGCCTATCCCTGGCACAATGACAGAAAACCTTACAGAACTGCTGTTAGAGAAAGGACATTCTGACTGACATTAACATGAGACTACTACAGGTGGCAAAAGCCACTTGCAATACTCACAACTGTGGCTGAATCTGAGCGGCTCCTTTTGGCAGTTGATTCATGTACAAATGAATGGTAACGTTTGTTTTCAGGATGAGCAGTTTTGTTGTCTGGTCTGGAACAAATATGGACTTTTCTACCATTGTAGGGTTTTTACTGTAAAACAGTAAAAGTTGCCTGTAGAGAAACCTATAAATAATAAAAAAAACACACATACATGACATACTATATAAATTTAAGGCAGTAAACAATATGTCAACTTAAATACTTCCAGTATACTCATACCTCTTCACTCATTGTAATCCATGTTTCACTAGCTTTCGCCTTCTGAAACCAACCGGCTGTGCTTCCTGAAACTGCCACTTGCTATGTTCTTATCAGGTATTAATGTCTTTAGAAGCTGTGACGAGGCCATCCCATTGCACCAAACATATACACTGAAACCTTCATGTAAAATGTTGTGATGTATGTATATCTGCCATGGTTACTGAGGTACTCAATTTGAAATGCACTCCTTTGATCAGCACCTCCAGCACACAGTGAAAAACTTGTCTAAAGGCATATATTGATGGAAATTTAAATGAATTTGCTATACTTAAAAAAAATAGATAAATAAATAAATAATTCAACAATTATAACTGGAGCCTAATATTTGTACACATGGAAAATACTATCATTGTTATAGCAAATATGGCAGGGTACATTTTGTCATAAAAGGGTTAACTTTTCTTGCACGATACCCTCAATCGAAAACAGACCAAGGTAATCATAGAATACACTTGTGCACATGTCTAAATGAAAACTGACTGCTCTCCTGCTCCTATTATGCACCGGACTTGCCTGACCTATGTACCACATTACCAGAGCCTCAGCTAATGCACTATTACAACATTATAGATATAACTTGTAAATTTACCTTGCTGCATCCCAGTTCATATTGTATTTTAGTAGTATTATTTGCACTTACTGTAAACTACACTATACTTAAATATTAAACTTGCATTGTAACTGTTTACTGCCGTGTAACACCTGCAAGTCACCTTGGATAAAGGCGTCTGCCTGCCAAATAATTAATAAATAGAGGTTTGAATAGCAGTTTTAAAAATGTATTTAAGAAATGTTTATGTATTGGCACCCTCTAGATGAAAACAAAAGCAAACATTTCTCTTGAACCATTTCTCCATAGACAGGTTGGAACTAATCCAAATGCATGTTAAACAACTGTTTAACTAACTCCATGCTTTGTGAATAGGGCACAAGGTTTCCAATCATTTACCTTTGATAAATACAGTTCCTAAAATATCTGAACAATTTTTGAAACAGTCATGTCGCTACTGCCCAGATAACTTTCAAAAGAATCAGATTGTTTGGGGGGTACACCACTGATAAGGGTGCAAAACAAATATTTTATTTGGTTAACATGCAGATTAATACAGAGCGTTAATAAACAAATTTGAAAATGTTTAGTTTTTTCTTCATCTTCTAATACAAAACGTTTTGCCCCTATTTGCATACCAATGACTGTTTGACCACTTTGTGGGTGAGGACCAATTTTCATTATTAGTGTTATCACTGTAAAGCATGTTGAAACTGTTTTGTACAGTACAATACTCCGTGAACGATCACAGGGTATACGCTATATATTTCACAGCGATTTAAAGACAGTAAAAGTGGTCAAAATGTATTTAAGGTTAATGAACATGAACATAGAGGAGTACCTGCAACCTTTAGCAAACAGTTGTGGCTGAACTACGTACCGTAGCAGGGAGCGTCTTGCAGAAACAACAGCATGCGAGTCATGCAGGGTCCTGCCATTAGCAGGAACACACTCACTTGTGTTAAAGTCCCCCGTTCCTATGGCCACAACTTCACATTCTGTTGCTGGATAAAAATTAATTTTTTTATTTAAAATATATATTATATACACACACGCACACGTGCGTACAAGTTTAACAGTTAAAGATAAAACACCTGTTCCTTAGTCTGTTTTCAAAAGAAACAGTGTAAACCACATTAAATAGCCCCACTTCTTGAAAATAAACCTTTTAGGCAAATTATACAACCCCTGCAATTTTACAAGACCACCTAAAAGTTTGGGGCTACAGAAAAAAAAAAAAGGTTGTGGGTTTCATGTAAGAAACCAAGTGTGAAAACAGACCTACCTACCTCAGTCAAACACAATCAATTACTTACTAGTTGAAAATGAAAATTAAAAATCTAGAAATGTGAGATTTTGTGAACAAAAACAAAGCACCCCTGGTTGCATAATCTATCTATCAAAAAAATCAAATAGTTTGTAAACACAAAGTAACATGGAATGTGAAAGGTTAAATTATTAACATATCCAGAGGTTAAAAAACAATATCACACTGAAATGGTTAATTAACTGGACACCAGAATACAAGTGTGTACCAAATATGCAGACCCTATGCCAAAGCATTAGGTCTGTATCATTAATATAGTCAGAATTCAAAGGTGTAAGTGAAAGGGGCAACATAAAGACAAAGCAACTGTGCAGCACAAAATTTCCACAGAATACATTAAACCTAGAGATTTCTTATTTTACTCACAGAATTGATCAATTCAAACATTTGCCTTTTTTATACTCAAGTCCAAATGCATTAAACCATCACTTGTCTCACACTGTGCCAGGATGCGCCTGCCCATGTTTGTGTAAATGTACTGTATTGTGTTTTATTACTGATTAAATCCCCATCCCTCTAAACTCCTACGTGCCTTGTTTTGTGTCTTTGTTTCTGTTGAGTTATTTAATAAATACACAACCAGCACTTCACTTGCAGTTCTGTCTATACTTCCTGCTCTATGACGTCACCACCCAGCCATCCGTGACACACACAGTGCCCCAAACACAATGCACACACCCCCCCCCCCCCCCCCCCAAGTTTACCATCTATAATGTTGACTATATAAGGAACTTTTAGGCAACTTACTAATTATTACCTTGCTGTTATGTGTTGCTAAAGTAGCTTACTTTATAAATCAGTCCATTCTTGCACTACCAGAGCTCGTTTTACAACCCCTCCTCATACTCACAAGTTTCAATCACAAAAGCTGCCACAGTACTCCCACAGCTTCGAAACTCTGGGTGCTTGTCAATCAGCTTGTTGAGCACCTGCTTCACAGCTAGTAGAATCTTTTCGTACATTGGGTTTTTTCTTTCTAAAATCAAATTAAAACAATTCAATGAATAGCACCCCTTGCCCTGCAAGCTCTGTTGCTGACTAAAGTGTCCTTTTTTATACACAAACAGTATTTCTATTGGTGTCACAGGTTAAAAAGCTATTGTTACAATCAGCGCTCCAGAGAAGGTTCTGGGTCATTGAGCAATTTACTTTCCAATTCAGTGATTTTGGGTGCGTAAAATGTTGGTCATGTGTTTCTAGCAATTCCCAGGCAGGCTACAAGTGGCCCATCATTTCTCTAGCTGCTGCATGAAGTATATTCACAATTGGACCAACTAGACAACAGGAATCAATGATGTACAAGAAGCTTGATAACATGCCAACTTAAGCTGTACACCAAAACTGCTCTGTGTATTCTTTACACATTCAATTTAAATATCATGCGTAATTAATATTTTCTGAATGCCTGAAAAACCCAGTACACAGCTTATCTGGAGCACTGGTTACAATGGCTCCATCTCCTGGTATCTCTGCAGCTGGTCATTTTACAGTGGCTTCTTGCAACTTTCACCTTCGCAGACTTCTTGATAGGAATTTTAAATACTGCTGTACTTACCATAACTAAATTTTGCATGTAAAGGTTCATGGCACAGACTCTCCTTGGGTTTCAAAGGCAGTGGAGGAGGGCCTGCTGTAAGTGCAAAAAGAAAAAGGGTTGCAATACAACTCCCCAGAAATCGTCAGACGCGCAAAAAGAAACTGAAGCTTTTAAATAAATGACTGTGTGCTCATCTACTAGATTTTAAAATTAAACTAGAAATGTGTGTTTTTGTGAACAATAACAAAGCAACCCAGTGGCATAATCAAACTGGTATGTTATATCAGATCAAATGGTCTGTAATGATGAAATAATCTGAAAATGATCTGTATCAATCAGATGTTGAAATGTGGCTATGAAAATGTTTTTCTGGACATCACCTGTAATGGAAGTTTACTGAGAGAATCATGGAGTGCTAAGGGATCTCTTAATGAAAGGCACTACACAAAATTAATGGTATATTATTACTGAATACAAATGTGTCCAACTACAGTACAAAGGCACTAGGTCAAAGTGTGTTATCTGTACCATTGATATGGCCAGTTTAAATCAATCTGGAAGTGGAAAGGTTCATTTTAACAACACACTGATGTGTATCAAACATTAAGACAGTACCTCAAGGTGTACGGCCTCATGCAGTTATTAGCAGGCGAGACAAAGCTGCAGGTTTGCAAACTTTTACACGTTTTTATGGGGATGCTTAAATACCTGAACTTGAATGTTGGTTTTTATGCCAATGCAGATACTTGGATGCATGTAGGTACACAAACCCATTTTAGTACATTACACGTAGCATGAACAAAAGAGTAAAAAATAATGCTTTTTTCTTTTTTTACAATGACTTGAATTTAAGTTCAAGTACTGAATCCTAGTGGTCACCAACTTTAACCCACTCTCAAATATATATATATATATATATATATATATATATATATATATATATATATACACACACACACACATATATATATATATATATATATATATATATATATATATATTACACACACACACAAACTGTATTATAAACATTATATATATATATATATATATGTGTGTGTGTGTGTGTGTGTGTATATATATATATATATATATATATATATATATATATATATATATATATATATATATATTTCCAATTCTTAAACTAACCTGATGATTCAAGGAGCTTTGGCTTTTTGTCAAGAGACTGCAGGAACTCATCAAGAGCAAACCTTGCAGCACTGGCCTTCGCTTCCTTTTTATTCTGTCCCATTCCTGTCTTGTACTCAACACCATCAATTACAGCGCAGAATGCAAAGTAGAGTCCTTGGATATTACCTGTTGACAAATTATAAACACTACCTTTGTTGAGCTTTCAGCTTGACCATAAGCCATTATTTGTATTTAACCCTTAGCGGTCCATTTATTCAGCGCTTGTCAGGCGCGTCAGGTCCAATTTATTTTCACACGCGCTGTTTATTTTACATGCGCCAAAATTTTTTTTCAGTGTAAAACAGGTTTAAAAGGCACTGAATCGCAAAAGGACACTCAGTACTGTATCTCCAGCCAAGCCCCAACCCTTGTTCGATGAATTTTTCACATACCTCTTTATAGATCCAAGTCATTATTTTAAATTACTATAACATCTCAAAAAGCTCTGCAAATGTCCGTTATATTCTTTGAGCGCTGGATGCAGAAGCAACTATTTCCTTTATGTCTATTTTATCTCTGTGGTACATGGGGCTTTCAGATACGCCCTTTCTTTCGGTTTCACTCAACCATTGAAAGGTTTTCTCTGCTTTTTCCGGAGAAAAAACTACAGACCTGTGCTTGACGTCTATTTGATGATGTCGGACAAGGTCCAACATCTGACTGGAAAGGGAAAATTGTAATGTCGGACCTGGTCCAACATAGGCCCGCAAAGGGTTACTGTTTTAGGAGCACAACCGCACCACCTCAACACAACTGAGGGCGGACAGGATATGTCAAACAGCAAAACTCCCTGTATCTGACCAAAATGCAGATAGTTCTTTAAGACGGGCTAATCACCTCAGATGTGTAATGGCAAAGCCAAGAAACAGGACACTACTGCCTGCCCATGACAGCTAAATAAAGCATTTCGATTTTTTTGCTTCGGCAGGTTACATAATCTGGCCCAGGCTCAAAATACCATTAACTACACCCTACAATTTAAAAAAATATATACAAAATCAACTTCATGATGATTTGCTGAAATGTTTTTTGCACATGTGGTGTGCAATTTCCTCAATAATACATCCCCACTTCTGTAACACTCATGCTTACCTGTGGTTACCGTTTCCTTGAACTCAAGATGAAATTGCAGTAACTGGGCCAACTCATACAATGCCGATACAGCATGCGTTTCTCCTCTCCTGTATTTTTCAAGAAGCTCTTCTGGGATGTTCTTTTGTCTTGTTTCTTCTTTAACCAGTGCATTTTGAGCAATTTTAGTAGCTGCTGAGAATAAGTTATTAAAAACTGCAGAGCCCCACGATCATGTTCAATTTTACACTAAAACACTAGTTTCCATGGTTTCTGATATTGTATACTATAAATTTTTCATACTGTGGTTTTGCCTTACTAACGCAAGGAAGATTGTAGTGTGCAAAATTTGGTTTGTCCAATTTTCGCTTATAATCCCGATTTTAGGTACACTTATGTAACCTGGTGTATATGTTTGGTTGGAGTCTATTGGCTGGTTCCCAGACTCTGACATTAATGATGTAGTACATAATGTTTTCTTAAGTAAACATGTAACTACAAAAGTAAACACTGTACTAAACAGAACACATGGTTTAAATGGTATTGTAATTTCAGTGACAAAAAATGTATGGTTGCTTGTAAGTTACCCTTTTTAAAAATATTTTTAAAAGAAAAACTTAACAGAATGTCGCTAATACAGTTCTCACATTTGGGTAGAACATCCTTTTTTGATCCCATAGCTGCATTGTTGTTAAGGTTAACAGAGAAGTTCGGGGCCAGGAAAGGCATGTGCATTCCAGGAGGTACACACGTGTTCTTCTTTAAAATCTGAGCAAAGCTGGGCCCCCTAGAACCTCGTACACACGAACCACGGTCCACCATTGCGACTCTATACAAAAAATACAATTAATCAAAACTATGGAGTGAAATAACTTTCTGAAATACTTACAATAAATCAAATAAATGGGTACCTGAAAAATGAATGTGTAGACTCGTAAAAAGCATCTCCAATACGAGTACAACTCATTTTTGACAGTCATTTCACGCTCACAAAAAGATTTATATGCAAAGCTCAGGCAGCCACAGCCAATGTGATCGAGGAGTATTTAAACGCATGCGGAGGTTGCCGCTTGCATCTAGTGTAAGCGTAGGGAGAGCTGTATTTCAGTTGCACTATGCACAATCTCAGCTGGCCTTCTACTGTTCCACCGTTTTATTATTTATAATGTATATTAATAGTTTATTTTTATATCCATTGTTTTCAATTGCATGTGCATGCAACACGTGTTACGAAGAAAAACAAATGCGTTTAATAACGCCAGGTAAACATCACAATGGTAAATATCGTACCTGAATTAGTTACATTGAGAAGGCCAGCATGTTTTTGTAAAATGTTTATTATTAATATTATCCCAAAGGCTGGGAAGCCTATTGTTATTGTTAAGTTGTTTTGTTTTTTGTTTTATAATTTTTTTTTCCCAAACCTTTAAGCTGCTGCTGCTTCGAAGCTGTGTGACTGATCAGGTTCTGACTTGGCAGGTAACAAGCTGTATTCATTGGCTGTCTGATGCTGAAAAAATTCTGCTGCTGCGTCCTTGCAATTGGCGCCATGACCTATTTTTTGATAAAACCTTTTGAAATCTTCTTGGGAATCGGTGAAGCGATTGATCTGAAACTTGGCATCAGCATCCAAACCTGCATAAAGTTTGCGAAGCAGAAGTTGCTGTGATAAATTTTAATGTAAAAATGGCTGCCACAAATCTTATTGAAACGCACCCCTAAAAACAAACTGCTGCTGTTTGAAAACCGTTTGTCCAATAAACTCCAAACATGGTAGTTATTGTCCCAGTAACAAGAGAATACAAATGTCAAAATGGTTGTTTTATAAAACAAGATGACCGCCAGGTGTACGTTTACGTCTGAAATTTAAAACTGCCTCAGTTGACAAACTGTTTACTTGACTAACTCGAAACTTCACAAGCATCATCCTTGACACTAGCAATACAACTGACTTAAGAAACTTACGTTAAAACACGCATTTTTGAAAAAAAAAAAAAAAAAAAAACTTTCACAATCTTCTTCTGTGGAACACTTGAAGTTGCTGATTTTAAACTTAGCACACTGAAAACTTAGCACACTTGGACAGGTACCGATACTGGGGCTTGGGAGTCGTAAAACTGCCTGGCAGTTCTAGTTATTATTTACTGCAAGATGTCTAAGAAACAGGAACAAAACTTTTGGCAGGTTATTCTACCTATAACTTTCAATTGTTTGCCAGTATGAAGATGAAACCGATTGTTAATTCGTATTGGCACATTTTGCTCAGCGATTTAAGACGGGGCAACGTCAAGACTCTCCTAGGCAGCATTCCCTCTACGGCTAAAATGCGCGCATTTTTCACAGTAACTGGCAACAACCTTCACACACCGTTTACTAACTTCCACAAGTTATTATAATAAATATTAACCTCAATTGAGACTCCAGCCTCACAAGGTAAACCTATTATTTTAAGACCATTCTTACAAAGCATTAACAAGCATATTTGTGTCCGTCTTGCAGCTGATTCTCTGACTTCCCTCAAAAAATGCACATCACATTAGTGCAGAGCTCGCTCGGCACCAGTGAATCTACTGCTACAGGATGGCCAAAGCAGGCGTCTGGAGATTCTCTCATGCTGTTCGGTTCTGTTCATGAACTTGACAGTTCTTAACTCGTCACATAATTGAATACTAAAATCAGTGAAGCACAACCTTCCTGCACTTAGAAGTATAAATACTCCGGTAAACAAATATAAATCACAATACTCAGGCAGTTTTTGTTTTACTTACCTTTTAAAAAATGACCATTTAAGAATCATCAAGCTTTTTGAAACTGGTAAAAAATGTAATCAGCACATTAGTCAAAAATACAAATTTAGGGCTCCCAAGTTGCGCAACCAGCAAAGGCGCTCCATGTGTATGTGCCCTATAGCCTGGGGATCGCAAGTCTGAATCCAGGCTGTTACAGCCGACCGTGACCAGGGGTTCCTAGGGTGCGGCCACAATTGGCCAAGTGCTGCCCTGGTTGGGAGGGCTTAGGTCGGCAGGGGAATCCACGGCTCACCGCTCAGCAACGACCCCTGTGGCCGATAGGGCACCTGTGATTCCGCAGTGGAGCTTCCAGATCTGAGTTGTCCTCCAGCACTATAGTTCTGGTGGCCTCACTGTGGATCCACAGTGCGAAAAATGACAGATTGGCAGGAGCATGTTTTGGAGGACACGTGCTCCAGCCTCCGTTCCCCCGAGTCAGCAGGGGGGTTGCAAGCGGTGAGCAGAGGATACAGATAATAATTGGACGTACCAAATTGGGAAGAAAAACCGGGGTAAAAAATTGGAGACGACTAAATTTATAAAAAAATAATAATTAAATTAAAAAATACACATTTAAGTGTATAGTAGCTGAATATGACATATGTCCATTAGTATTTTTTTTTGCGAGTTTATTCATCATGTGACTTCACTCTTATCTGCTAAAACTCAACATGGCGGCTGCACCAACGAAGAAAAAGCAATGTTTCAGTAAGACAGAGCTAAAAGTCTGATTATCTATACGAGGATGGTGCAATAGTATTCTTAGTTTTGCTTTAATTCGCGTGACCATGTACGAGTCAATACCATTAAATATCATAATGCCAGCCATAAAACACGCAGAGAATAAGAAAGCAAATAAGACTACAACAATGGCAAAGCACTGCATTCTATGCTGAAAAACTAAGACCTAAGATACTGCGCTCAAGGCGGAGCTTTCCCAAAGTAAGCTAAATTAAATTGTGTATTTCATTATTGTTCAGTTTATTTCTTTCCAACTACCTGCTTTTAATGAAGCTATAATTAGCAATTTTAAACCACGGCCGTTTAATTGAATTACATTTTCTGACGACGAAGAATTGAGCTCAAGACTATTTTTCTAGCTATACAAAAAAAGGAAAACGATCACTTTATTGTGTAAATGATGCAGTCACTACACTACACATCGTTGGTTTCATAAAGACTGTCTGGAGAAACGCCTCTTTAAATCTTACAAATAACACTGTAGAATTAGGAAAGAAACAAATTATGCGTTTACATTAAGAGGCGCTATTTAAATTACAAATCGGGCGATTGTGGCGGAGATATGAGTTTTGGTTGGAAGTCTCCCTCCCAACCTGTGAGGGCATGAAATAGCGAAAGGGAAAGTCTTTGGACGGGCCGGTCTGACAGTTCATTTCCAGGGTCGGGAAGTTAGTCAGCCTGTATGAAGGAGAGACTCTGTTGCAGGAACATATTGACCTGGAAGGTAAACGAGGTAGCAGCTGCAAACAATAAAAGCAGCTGCAATCATTTACCAAGCGGTCATGTGTGGGACACATGTAACTATAAATAGTGATACAGAGGGGGGACTATATATTTTCTTTTTCTTTATTTTGCAAGGTTCAATCTGTAGTGTACTTACCTATAGACCCCAGTAGGTGGCAGATGCGAGCCATTTTGCTGTAAAGCACAAAGCTGCAAGGTGTAACTCTTGCACTGTCTTCACAAATATCTATTTTAAAATACATACCAGGTATGTAGCTCCTCCAAAATGACTGTATTTTACCCTCTGCTGTTCTGTGAACAAAAAACTGTTTTAATTCTAAAATTGCCTCATTGTAATTGTCCGCTGTGGGTAAAGTACTAAAAATATAAGATGGAAAATGGAATTTGGTATTCCCAAGAATGGAATCATTAGTAGCCCTAAACATGGTTAAAATTGAAGGTAGTGTAGATGCCAGCGTTTTATGCAGTAGTATAAAGCAATTTTATGCAGGCCACCAGTTAAGCATGCAGGCCCTAGGATAACAACCGACAGGGCTGGGTAGGATCAGAGGATGATTCAAAATCAGAGGCAGCCGCAATAAATGAATTGTTTAAAGTAAAGTGTAAAGTTGTTGATACTTGTGTTGGAATATTGTTTCAAAATTGTATAATGCAACAAAAATATATTAAAAGGGTTAATGTGTGGCCAAAAGTTTCTCACTGATAATTTACCCTTTCTCAGTCAAAACAGAAAGTTTATCAGTACTTAAAAAGCTTAGAGGGAACGCTGCTCCTAGGTTTGCTTATAGAATCTAGGGAAGCATTTTTAGTCAGAGCAGATGTCTTTCAACCACCTAAACTATTTCATTTTAAGATACCATCTGGGATCATCCTCATACTGGCAAGCGATTGAAAGTTATAGGTAGAATGAATAACCTGTCAAACAAGTGCTGTTCCTGTTTGTTGGATGTCTCACGGCAACCAGCTATAATGTGGATTATAACCTTCTATGAAATCCCTGTTAAATAAAGATTTGCACTTTGGGTCAATTACATTTGTTCAGCACCTTGACACCCATGTTGACTGTGTTACATGGGTAAAACAAAAATAGAATTTGTGAACACAAAAGTGCTACACTCAACACTGGGATACATGACACGCGGGCACAAGTCAGTCGCGTTTTACCGTATTAAACAAATCAATTCTAATTTTATTTTTATTTTAATTTTATCGCACACACACACAAATATTATATAATATATATAATATATAATATATATATACTTCGATATATATATATATAGATATATATATTTTCGAATTAAAGAGCCAGCTGCCCAACATTTCGATGTTGTAAAGCTAATATACTATTGCAACGACTAGTTTACAAACATGCACAGATGCTGCTCATTTTTTGTGTGTGTATATATTATATATATAGATAGATATAGATATATATAAACAAATTAACAAACTTACCCACCACACTATTTGCAACTCCGTCACCAGTTTCCTGATACAAAGCCCATCTCTTAAATGGTACCATTTATTTGATTATCCGCAAATCTTTATTGTGCAGTTACATAGCGCTTGACCTGACCAAAATGCAACAACCAAGTTTTTTTTGTTTTCATGTGAGAAACGACATACCTCCTTCAGAGAAACGTGTTAGAAAGTTAAGACATGGAAAAATGCTGTAAATTCAATGTATTTGACATACATATATTAGAACATTTATTCTGTCTCATGTGTTTTAATATATGTTACATGTTTTGAAAACACTTATCAATTATCAAGTAACAAGTGGATATATGCAGATTTAATTAACTAAATGTATCAGGAATGTTTTTCTTCTTTACTGATAATAATGCAATGAACAACTAATTTTATTTATAAAACAAAAATAATATAATCGAGAAAATAATCGAGAATAGTGTCCATTATTCTTATGAAGACACCGAGAATGAACTTGTATTATGTCATTGCAGTGAATCAATGTCTTGTAATTTGCCAAAACATCAATATTTTTAAATTACTGTAAGGTCCCTCAGGTCATAGAATAACACACTTTTTATACAAGCAGACTACATAATAAAAAATACTGAAATAGTGTTAAAGTTTGTATGGTTTCCGAGGTAAAAAAGACCCCAATTCCAAGATACTACTGTCAGTGAACTTTTACAGTAAGAGTCAAATACAGCCAAAAAAACGGCTGGTCTTGGCAGAGCATCCCACTGAAAAATGCTTGGTACCGAAAGGTTTAATGGAGAATTGAATGTATGTACTGTGTCCACAGTTGCCTTTTGGAAAGTGATTTTCAGAATCATATCAATCAATTAAAATACTTCTGTACCAACAAAACCAACTATAGGACATTTAAATGGAAGCCTACTTATTTGAAAAACACTTTCCGCTATGTATTTTTGACATTATCTTTTAATGTTTGTACAGATTGTACAAAGTATCTTTTAATGTTTGTACAGGCTGTACAGTTTCTGGTACAGCAGTTAACAAAACTACAGTTGTGCAGACCAAACTAATTTGACAATAATCTGTGCTTGAAATGGAAAAAGAAAAATGGTGGTACTCAGAGTACTCTCATGCTCCCTTGCCACCTCTTCCTGCCCAGCTCCCTCCCTTTTCACACTTGCTTACTGGAGCCGAGCAGAGCCCTCACGGTGCTGCTAGTTTCACACTTGTGATTTTGTTGAGCCAAGCCAGAACTGTGAAATTCTGGCCTCGCAAGATATCTGGTAAGATGACACTGGCTGCAACTCTATTCGTTTTTTTATACATGAATAAACTTACTTGATTTGAAAAACGTCATGAACTATACAAGCAACTTCTTGCACTACTTGGTTTGATAAATTTCAACAAACAAGGACAGCTTAATGAAAAAAAAAAAAATTGTAGCCTACTTCAATAGGAACATTAGCCTGCTACATTATAATAAACCAAACAAAAATAACTATCTGGGTCTCGCTTGCCTTTTTCAATGAATGTAATTTAATGAATAGAAAATAAAAAAAAAATACTAAAGATAACTACCTAGCCTAAGTTTAATTAATCATTTTTGTAATCTACCAGAGGCTTTTGCATACACATCGCTGATAACAGTGCAGACTGTGGAAACCAATGTTTGTGTTGGGGTCCGTATTTTATTTATTTATTTAATTTTAAACCATTTAAATGCAAAACCACAACAAAACATGTATAAAGCCTTTTTTTCCTTTATTTGTCCTGCGGTTGCCTTGAATTAATTTTTCTACACGTACTACTACTTTGTATATGATGCAGAATACATAAATGTAAACATCTCAGCTCAGGTGTTCAAGTGTGAAAAGGTGTGTCTCCCTGTCCAGCTCTCTCGCAGGCATCCTGTTCAGCTGTCTCTCTTTCCCCCTCTCCCTGTCCAGCTCATCTCGTCTAATCAGTACTGTGTCTAATCACGACTTGACCTGGACCATTCAAAATAAATTCCCCTGCTCTGTTCTGCAATACACTCTGGGAGTTGCAGTTGTTTTGGAATGCACTCTGGGAGTTGCAGTTGTTTTGGAATGCACTCTGGGAGTTGCAGTCTAGGCTCTGCTGTGGTGTAAATATTGCACCTGCTGCTGGGACAACAAAGTAACAACTAGAAAGTCACATAAATGCAGCTGACAGTTTGAAAAGAAAACAGGCAGATAGTCAGTGATATGCGCCAAAGTACTACTCAAATGTTTTAAATTCAGAAGTTTAAATTCAAATATTTGAAATTGTGGTGAAAAGTGGCGGTACTTGGTATTGGCGAGTATCGCTCCATTTCAAGCACTGATCATTATTAAACTCCAGTCTTGGGTAAATCTTCAGCCTGTCTTCACTGGCATCACTAAGGTTGTATCTAAGCCTCTAGTGTAATCTATGTGTTAGTCAGTGTGTGACGGAATTTAGTAAAAATGCCTTGAATAATTTTTTTTTTCCCCCAAATTACCCTTTGTATTTTTTCATTATGAGTTTGTTGTTTTTATATTGGATTTTTTTTTTTTTTAATACCATTTTATTTTTACAAAAGAAAAGCGACATATTTTATTTTTGTAACAATAAGTGTGTGAAAAATTGACCACAACTAAATTGATTTTTTTTTTTTTTTTTTTTAATTCATAAACATAATAGGTGCTCTGTATTTGTTGTTGTTTTATTCGCCTTGGTGCCCTTGGGTTGGATTTATGTTTTGCCTTTTTGCCCCCTAGAACTGCCTTGCTGCCCTTGAATCTCCACACCCAACAAAGGCAACATTGCCTTGCCCTTCATGACCTTAACTTCATGCTCTGTATGCAGTGTATGAGATTTCAGTATGTAGCATATAACAGTAATACACTATTTTATACAGCACCTTTAAAAGCAAAATCTCAAAGTGCTTTACAAACAAGCAAAACAGTCATAAAAATGCCTCTGTAAAAGCAGGTCTAAGCTCGATTTGAAAGCATTAAGAGTGGCAGATTCCCTGAGGTGTTAGTTTGAATTATGTTCCTAACGGCACTTTATAAATGAATGCAGCTTTTTACAATGGTAAATAATAATAATAGGCGTTTTACAAAAACATGTCAGCCTGCTCAATGTAACTAATTCAAATGCAAAATTCATGATGGTGATGTTTGTTTAGCTGGTGTTTTTTTACTTATTTGTTTGCCTTCGTAACACATTTGAATAAAACTTGTTGCATGCACAGAGGCAATTGAAAACAACGGATAAAAAATAAACTATTAAAATGAAACGGTGGAACAGTACTTGACCCGCTAAGGATGTGCTCAGTGCACCTGAAATACAGCTCTCCCTACACTTATGCCCTGGCCACACTACATAACAAATCTGGAGAACCAAAAACATTTTAATTAATCTGGTTCAAAACGTCCACACTGAAGTACCGTTTCATGTTTAGTCAGGCTTAATGCATACAAACACTATTAAAATAGTTTGGTTACAGTTCCTAGTAGCGCAATGAACAGTGGAAATTAATACGATAATACCCCACCATGCACTGCATTTTATTTTGAAGGGCGGACGGTGCTCAGTTTTCAAAATTCAAAATTCAGCCTTTGCATATATTTTGTATGTTTAAAACATATTCTACCATAGCACTTCGAATCAGATTAACTGTACGATTATTGGTCTGGTTTACAAAAAGGTGGAAAGTAGTTAAAACCAAAAACATAGTTTAAGATTAGTAAATACTGTAGTTTGACAAAATGTTTAATCAAAGATTGGCGCTTATGTTTTCAGGCGTTCGGGTTGCTATGCGTATTTTTTTTTTAAATGAATTGAGATCTGGCCCGTTCACATCCAGCGCGTTTATCTTAATCGACACTTTCCCTTTCACAAATGTTATCTCCAATGCAGTAATAAAACTGGAAAACAAACATCGGCTCGCCTCTAAAACAGTAATAAAAAAAAAACATATTATTAGAAGTAAATGGAAATACCTTTAAGTTTCCCGTGAGTTTTCCACTCGAAGTTTGAAAATGGCTGTTAACATTGCAGCACGTGACGTGTGAAACCCAGTTAACGAAAAGCCACCCGTCACGCGCAGCAATCCACGCCCGCGGAGATACGGTCATGCGCAGCTCGGACACTGGCATTGCGCGAAGGACAAACCGTGCAGCGCTGCTGCAGCACCCCATAAAAAAAAACATTTTGAAAAGAAATACATCAGCAGCAAAATAGGAATCGGTCAAAAACATTAATTTTTTTCCATAACAAAATATATTCTAACGTTATTTTAAGATGACTGTGAACAAGACAGTAATCAAGTAAATCCAAACATTTTAATAAATCAATTATGTAACGCGATTAATTAGATTAATAACTCAAAACCTAGCTCACAGTACAAATGCATTCATTACAACTCATAAGAGAAAACATCATTGTATGAACACACTTAAATTAATATCCAACAAAGTTTATTTTTTTAATGTAATTGTATTTAAGTACTGAATTGTGACCATTCTTTAGTTAAGGTGGAATTCCGTGGGGCAGACCGATTCCACCACGTTCAGCTTGTTCGAGTGGAACAGGAACAGGTCTACCTTTTCGTAACGTCATTTCCATGTCTGTTCTAGCATCATGGCTGAAATTGATTTGGGGATGCTGTCTGTGCATTGTGGTGTTTTTGTTAAGACAGAAAGTTCCAAGCAGTAGTTGCATCATATGTAGTAAACTATAAAATTAAAATTATGGGTCAATATGCACTACGGCAGCCGGCCTCAGACTATGGGTGCAACACCCACTTCATCTGTGGTAAATAATAATAATCTTTATTTTTATATAGCACCTTTCATAGTGGACCACCATCACAAAGTGTTTTACAGAGGTAGGCTGTGAACTGTGCATTATGTGCAGAGTCAACATTGATTTACGACCTCATCCACAGGATGGAGCACAAGGTGGTTAGATGACTTGTTCAAGGTCATACACAGCGAGCCAGACAGGGACAGAGGTAGGATTTGAACCAGTGACCTCCTGGTTACAAGTGCTGGACTTGAACCACTTGACCAATTATAAAGGGAGCATTTCCTTGTGATTAAGGTTGGTTCTCAGTATAGCAGAAGACGATATATTATGGTAAACGAATGTTTAGCCTATGTGTGAAGCAGAACTGCTGATTTGACATTACCTACATGTACAACTCTGTAGCACTGTAATAAGCTGGATTAATAAATAGTTTTGATATTATATTTCATTACAGATTTTAAACACATGTTAATATGTGAAGGTAATAATTTACTATGATGTATTTACCACAACATAAACATTATAATATGGTGGGACCCCTGTATCATGCTTGTAGGCCTGTACCCTCGACCAGATAATCCACGATGTTGCCCCACTGATGGTCTGGCCAAGCCCCACGATCGTCACTCCAGGCAGTTGCTGACAGCTTGTACAGGCATTATTCAAACCCAGCCAAGCACAATTTGGATTCATATCTCTTTTTAGCCATAACATCATGTGTTTCCATTGGCCATTTCTGTCTGTTTTGTACTAGAAAATTGGGTTTCTCTGAGTACAGAAATACATGTGATGGTATGCTGCCTGCTTTTGTTTTTCCCTTGCAAGAATGGCATCCGAGAGTTGCTGTCTCAATGCTATAATAAGATAACAGCTCATCATTATCCATTCTAATAAGTGCTGTCTCAGTGCTATGATAACAGCTCATCATTATCCATTCTAATAAGTGCTGTCTCAGTGCTATGATATGCTAACAGCACATCATTATGTTCTTATGTTCTTATTATTCACTCTAATAAGTGCTGTCTGAGTGCTATGATAACATCTCATCATTATCCACTCTAATAAGTGCTGTCTCAGTGCTATGATGTGATAACAGCACATCATTATCCACTCTAATAAGTGCTGTCTCAGTGCTATGATAACAGCACATCATTACTCACTCTAAGTGCTGTCTCAGTGCAATCATATGCTAACATCTCATCATTATCCACTCTAATAAGTGCTGTCTCAGTGCTATGATGTGATAACAGCACATCATTATCCACTCTAATAAGTGCTGTCTCAGTGCTATGATAACAGATCATCATTATCCACTCTAATAAGTGCTGTCTCAGTGTTATGAGAACAGCTCATCATTATTCACTCTAATAAGTGCTGTCTCAGTGCTATGATAACAGCACATCATCATTCACTCTAATAAGTGCTGTCTCAATGCTATGATAACAGCACATCATTATTCACTCTAATAAGTGATGTCTCAGTGCTATGATATGATAACAGCACATCATTCTTCACTGTAATAAGTGCTGTCTCAGTGCTATGATAACAGCTCATCATTATTCACTCTAATAAGTGCTGTCTCAGTGCTATGATAAAAGCTCATCATTATTTACTCTAATAAGTGCTGTCTCAGTGCTATGATAACAGCACATCATTATCCACTTTAATAAGTGCTGTCTCAGTGCTATGATATGATAACAGCTCATCATTATCCACTTAAATAAGTGCTGTCTCAGTGCTATGATAACAGCTCATCATTATTCACTCTAATAAGTGCTGTCTCAGTGCCATGATATGATAACAGCACATCATTATCCTTTCTAATAAGTGCTGTCTCAGTGTTATGATATGATAACAGCTCATCATTATTCACTCTAATAAGTGCTGTCTCAGTGCTATGATAAAAGCTCATCATTATTCACTCTAATAAGTTCTGTCTCAGTGCTATGATAACAGCACATCATTATCCACTTTAATAAGTGCTGTCTCAGTGCTATGATATGATAACAGCTCATCATTATCCACTTAAATAAGTGCTGTCTCAGTGCTATGATAACAGCTCATCATTATTCACTCTAATAAGTGCTGTCTCAGTGCCATGATATGATAACAGCACATCATTATCCTTTCTAATAAGTGCTGTCTCAGTGTTATGATATGATAACAGCTCATCATTATTCACTCTAATAAGTGCTGTCTCAGTGCTATGATAACAGCACATCATTATTCACTCTAATAAGTGCTGTCTCAGTGCTATGATAACAGCACATCATCATTCACTCTAATAAGTGCTGTCTCAATGCTATGATAACAGCACATCATTATTCACTGTAATAAGTGCTGTCTCAGTGCTATGATAACAGCACATCATTATTCACTCTAATAAGTGCTGTCTCAGTACTATGATATGATAACATCTCATCATTATCCACTCAAATAAGTGCTGTCTCAGTGCTATGATATGATAACAGCACATAATTATTCACTGTAATAAGTGCTGTCTCAGTGCTATGATAACAGCTCATCATTATTCACTCTAATAAGTGCTGTCTCAGTGCTATGGTAACAGCTCATTATTATTCACTCTAATAAGTGCTGTCTCAGTGCTATGATAACAGCTCATCATTATTCACTCTAATAAGTGCTGTCTCAGTGCTATGATAACAGCACATCATTATTCACTCTAATAAGTGCTGTCTCAGTGCTATGATAACAGCACATCATCATTCACTCTAATAAGTGCTGTCTCAATGCTATGATAACAGCACATCATTATTCACTCTAATAAGTGCTGTCTCAGTGCTATGATATGATAACAGCTCATCATTATTCACTCTAATAAGTGCTGTCTCAGTGCTATGATAACAGCACATCATTATTCACTCTAATAAGTGCTGTCTCAGTGCTATGATAACAGCACATCATCATTCACTCTAATAAGTGCTGTCTCAATGCTATGATAACAGCACATCATTATTCACTCTAATAAGTGATGTCTCAGTGCTATGATATGATAACAGCACATCATTCTTCACTGTAATAAGTGCTGTCTCAGTGCTATGATAACAGCACATCATTACTCACTCTAAGTGCTGTCTCAGTGCAATCATATGCTAACATCTCATCATTATCCACTCTAATAAGTGCTGTCTCAGTGCTATGATAACAGATCATCATTATCCACTCTAATAAGTGCTGTCTCAGTGCTATGATAACAGCACATCATTATTCACTGTAATAAGTGCTGTCTCAGTGCTATGATAACAGCTCATCATTATCCACTCTAATAAGTGCTGTCTCAGTGCTATGATAACAGCACATCATTATTCACTGTAATAAGTGCTGTCTCAGTGCTATGATAACAGCTCATCATTATCCACTCTAATAAGTGCTGTCTCAGTGCTATGATAACAGCACAACATTATCCACTCTAATAAGTGCTGTCTCAGTGCTATGATAACAGCACATCATTATTCACTGTAATAAGTGCTGTCTCAGTGCTATGATAACAGCTCGTTCTTTTTCCACTCTAATAAGTGCTGTCTCAGTGCTATGATAACAGCACAACATTATCCACTCTAATAAGTGCTGTCTCAGTGCTATGATAACAGCACATCATTATTCACTCTAATAAGTGCTGTCTCAGTGCTATGATAACAGCACATCATTACTCACTCTAATAAGTGCTGTCTCAGTGCTATGATATGATAACAGCTCATTGTTATTCACTCTAATAAGTGCTGTCTCAGTACTATGATAACAGCTCATCATTATTCACTCTAATAAGTGCTGTCTCAGTGCTATGATAAAAGCTCATCATTATTCACTCTAATAAGTGCTGTCTCAGTGCTATGATAACAGCACATCATTATCCACTTTAATAAGTGCTGTCTCAGTGCTATGATATGATAACAGCTCATCATTATCCACTTAAATAAGTGCTGTCTCAGTGCTATGATAACAGCATATCATTATCCACTCTAATAAGTGCTGTCTCAGTACTATGATATGATAACAGCTCATCATTATCCACTCTAATAAGTGCTGTCTCAGTGCTATGATAACAGATCATCATTATCCACTCTAATAAGTGCTATCTCAGTGCTATGATAACAGCACATCATTATTCACTGTAATAAGTGCTGTCTCAGTGCTATGATAACAGCTCATCATTATTCACTCTAATAAGTGCTGTCTCAGTGCTATGGTAACAGCTCATTATTATTCACTGTAATAAGTGCTGTCTCAGTGCTATGATAACAGCTCATCATTATTCACTCTAATAAGTGCTGTCTCAGTGCTATGATAACAGCTCATCATTATTCACTCTAATAAGTGCTGTCTCAGTGCTATGATAACAGCTCATCATTATTCACTCTAATAAGTGCTGTCTTAGTGCTATGATAACAGCACATCATTATTCACTCTAATAAGTGCTGTCTCAGTGCTATGAGAAGGCCTCTCTTCTTTAATTCTCTAGTACAGGGGTTCTCAATTTTTTTTTTTGATATTGAGCACATTGCATTGAAAAGATACACCAGGGAGCAGAGTTGGAGTTTTTACAGTGCAGACACATTGAGCAGAACAGACAGGATGAATACAAATAAATACAATGACATCTTGGATTTCAGTAATTTTTCAAGGAACTTGTCTTTGAGGGGTGGATGTGCGGAAGTGTGTTTTTGTGGGGTTTTTTTGTAGCGTTTACAAACTGCTAAAAATACATTAAAGTGACAAAGTCGGGGTTAGAGTATGAAGACAGCATTTTTTTCTGTTTTGCTATCTTCCAGTTCATTTCATTGTTCTTCATCCAAATACTTTGGAATTTTTGGCAGGTAATTGGTCACTCATTCATAGTTACAGCTGTACAACTGTAAACAAGATGGCTACCAATACTTTCAATTCTCTGGATTATAAAATATCATTAGAATTTTCCAACAGTTCTTCACTCGATCCTGAATTAGTGACAGATGAAGCAGACAATACTTCCATGAACTTGTCAGTAGATGATGAATTGAGAGGTGGAGTATTAATGCATGAAGCCAGGAGTTTTATAGAACCAGGTTTTAGTACTTCAATAACGATAGCAGAGTGATCTGAAAGCGGAAGATGCATGATGGCCAAGTTTAGGCCATGAGAGACAGCTAAATCTACAGCAGTGGTTCCCAACCTTTCTGGTTACTGTACCCCTTTCTTTTGTCTGGTTCATCTTGAGTACCCCTAAATTACCACACACAAAACAACTTGCTAATGTGAATAGATGCACAAGAAAGTACAGCAATATATTCATACTTACATTGTTTTATTATAACCCCTGATCTATGTGATTGAAAAGAGTCAATATGCTTACAGTTCGGTACGTAACTTGACCCTGTCTTTTGCTGATGAGCTGTCATCCTGGGGTGCAATGAGGCAACAGCAGTTATTAAGCGTTTTTCCAATTTTTTCCTGAAGGCTGGCAGGTAAGTTACTGCTGCTGGTGTCTGGCAAAAGGAAGGGGTTTCTGACCCAGTCCATTTGGGCAGATTTTTTCTCATTGTCAGGAAAGTAAGACTTGAACAAGTCAGTTGGGCCAAATGTCCTTCTACAATTGCTTTAATTTTTGCTCTCTCGATTTCCCCATCGCAGAGATAAGCATCAGTCTGAGGGAAACAGCTAAAATCCCCCTCTCCACATTTTGTCTTCCACAATTCAATTTTCTTGATCAAACCACACACTTTATTATACAGATTAAGGATGTTGGTGTGACTGCATTGCAAGGACAGGTTCAGATCATTCAGCTTGCTAAATGCATGGGCAAGATAGGCGAGTCACGCTAACCAAGATAGGCGAGTCGTGCTAACCACTCAGTGTTTTCAAACACAGAGGAAAGAGAGAATGAATGTGCTGATGGAAGGAATGTTCCCTCTAGAAAGCCAGCATAACTCTGTATGGAGCAGCAGCTGCCGGTGTTCAGATTCCGTTTTCACACAGATTGCGAAACAGCCAAGCATTAAGTGGTCTTGACTTGATGAAGTTGATTATTTTTATGGCGTCATTTCACACTTCGTGAAGCTCAGTACTCATCTTTTAGAAGCCAGCACTTCTCTGTATATAACGTAGTGCAACCACTGCACAGAAGGATTTTCTTTTCTGAACCGAGCTCTGACACCGTTCACTCTCCCTGTCATCGCTGCGGCCCCGTCAGAGCAGACAAATTTCAACGAATTCCAACTCAAACTGTATTCAGAGAAAAAATCATTAATCACATTAAACATTTCCTCTGGTGGCTTTTGCTTTTAAACTTTTGCAGAACAGTATATGCTCCTCAATGTCAGCATTTGTATTTTCCGTGTATCGAATGAAAGCGATAAGCTCTGCTTCCCCACTAACATCTATAGATTCATCAAGTTGCGGGCAAATGTAGTAGCCACTAAGTTTTTCTACAACTTGTGAGACAATGTCCTCAGCCATGTCGTCAATCTGTGTTCTCCCAAACCGTTGCCAAAATGAGGCTCACCACCTCTGGGTGAAGTCTCCACTCTGAGGCACTGGGGACTCCCATTGAGAAGAGGTCCTCTGCCCAGTTTATCACCCTGGGAAGGTGTACTGCTCGCAGGGAAAGGAGGTGATCGTGCGCCCAGAGCAACAGCTTGCAGACTACTCGATGGAGACTGCGGGACCCGAGTCCACCCTGGTGGTTTATAAAAGCCACCACGTACGTTCATCCGGACAAGCATGCGTCTCCCTTGAACTTCCTGTAAAAGTTTCTGCAAGGCTAGAAACATTGTCAAGACACTGTCAGCAGGCGGCCATGGTTCAATGCAGGCTGAAAAACCCTGCTGTTGAACTAGGCTTGGAGAGGGCACATATGTAAAAGACCCAAAGGAAGGGTCTGGGAAGCTGCGGCTATCAAGCCCAGAAGCCTCTGAAACGTCGCTACTGTGAAATTTTTGTTGAGCTGAAAAAGCTTCAGATAAGCAGCTATTCTCTGCACCCTGTCATCCCACAGAGTGGACAGCATTGAATCCAGGCACACTGCCACATAGGAGGCTACCTGCGAGGGTGTGAACTGGCTCTTTGACCGATTCAACCGACAGGCCCAACTGATGAAGGTGGTTGGTGACGAGTTCCGTGTGATCCACTGCCTGTGCTGGAGACTGAGCACAAATGAGACAGTCCAGGCAACTCAATACTCTGATGCCTATGAGTCTCAATGGGACAAGAATAGCCTCCATGCACATCGAAAAGGCACAGGAAGCTAGAGAGAGGCCAAACGGCAGTACTCGGAACTCGTACGCTGACCCTAGTAAAGCAAACCGCAAGTACTTCCTGTGCCGTGGTTTTATAGGGATGCGGAAATAGGCGTCTTTGAGGTCCACCGTGGTGAACCAGTCACCTGACCTTATTGACAACAACTGCTGCATGGTCAACATCTTGAACGTCCGTCAACTCAGAAACAGGTTGACCTGTCTGAGGTCGAGGGTTAGTCCAAGACCACCATGCCGCTTGGGCACCAGGAAGTACCTAGAGTAAAACCCTTCTTCCAGATGAAGAAGGTGTACCATGCAAATACCCCACTTTTGTAGCAGGGCTGTCACCTCCTGAGACAACACCATGTCATCTCGTGGGTCCGTAACTAGACTAGTAGTCACACCCCGAAAGGGAGGAGGGCCTTGTTTGAATTGCAGAGAATAGCCGGTCTGTACAGTAGTGCGCACCCAATTGTCTGTGGTGCTTTGATACCAGTACTCCAGGTGACTCCCTGAAAAGGGGCCCTGGGCTTGTGTCAGCAAATTGCTAGGGCTATTGCTTGGCTTAAGGCTTATGCCTGTGCAACTGATGGTGGAACTTGTTAAAGTTCTCCTGATGTGCATCCGCGGGCCGGTTATGAAAACCCCTCTGGTTGTAGCAGCTGGCTGTGCTGGTCTCTGAGGCTGCTGGGGCCTAGGTCACCAGTTTGGCGCTGGTTTGCGCACTGGGGGTGGCCGCTTGGGAAGCAGACGCACCAGCTCCTTTGTGGACTCTTGTGTATTGAGAGCGCTGCAGCATCTCACCTACCGTGGGTCTAAAAGTATGCCCAGGTGTAATGATACCTGGTCCGATACCTTCGGTATGGTTCGGTGGTGGTTCACTCGGTTCAATTCCTTCGGTACGGTTCGGTGGTGGTTCACTAGGCAAATCAACACAGCTCTAAGACTGGGGAAAGCCTGCTTTCAGAGCCATGGCAGAGACCAAGGCGGCACAAAACACTGCGGGAAAGACCCGATGAAGAGCTATCCTAGCGACTGCGTAGTGAATCAGAATGCAAGCAGAATTAATGTGTCAACAAGACACCGAGGGAGAAAACTGCAAGCAGTTTTAACCTGAAGCGCGCGTGTCGGTCCAACAGGTACACTAGTGTGAAAAGAAACAAAAATACACACTCATTTACTGTTAATTCTGTATAATTTCTGTAAAAAAGAAAAACTACATTTTTATTTATTTCTTTCAATTTCAACAAAGCTAGCAGCCTGAGAGAGAACACAAGCTGCCGTCTTAAGGTTATTCGATGCCAGGGAAGAGGCAATGGCGCCGAAGGCTTCGATCGGGACACAAGGCCGCTGAGGGACTTTGTGTAAATAGTAACTACTATAATCATGTAAATATAAAATTGCATCAACAGTATAATTACACAAGCAAATAAGTAGATAAAAGTATATTCAATTTATCTCTCTCGTCTCAGGTTCGAATGAAAGGAAAAATGATATTGAGATCTGTGCATGCAATCTATTTATGCCCTCGGGAGGAGGGCATGACAGCGTCACAGGCTCTGATGAGCAGTCTTTGTTATATCTATTCAGGTTACAGGGTATTTAGGGATAAATACCCATGAGGTAATGGTTACTTTTCATACTTGATCAGGAAATGCTTGTGTAAACAATTGCCCAATAGTATGTCCAGTTCCAGTGAATGTGTACCCTTTCTAGCCCAGCAATGCCAATGGGAATACCCACTATCAAGGGTATAGTTGTATATCTGCTCATTGAACGAATCTGGCATCTTTCTGAAGTAATACAGGAAAAGACTAGGCTTTTTACCAGGAACAAAGGATTTTGGAAGATAATAATCTCACCCGGTCATGGCAAATATGGAGTGGTTTAATGCGACTCTTTTCTGGTACAGTAGTATTTTTAACAGTGTACTTTATCATTTAAAACAGTAGTAGTGCTGTGCATGGAGTTTGGAAATGTGTGATTCCAGAGGAATCAGTACAATGTGGATATTCTATATAATAAATAATATTAACAAGAAAATCGAAACCTTTTTTCCTTAATGTTTATAATCACGTAGCCAAGATTGAATTAGTAAAATGTATGTATAATGTATGAATCGACGAGCGTGGTGCCAGTGATAAAGGGGTAGTAAAATGTATGTATAATGTATGAATAGACGAGCGTGGTGCCAGTGATAAAGGGGTAGTAAAATGTATGTATAACGTATGAATAGACGAGCGAGGTGCCAGTGATAAAGGGGTAGTAAAATGTATGTATAACGTATGAATAGACGGGCGAGGTGCCAGTGATAAAGGGGTAGTAAAATGTATGTATAACGTATGAATAGACGAGCGAGGTGCCAGTGATAAAGGGGTAGTAAAATGTATGTATAATGTATGAATAGACGAGCGTGGTGCCAGTGATAAAGGGGTAGTAAAATGTATGTATAATGTATGAATAGACGAGCGTGGTGCCAGTGATAAAGGGGTAGTAAAATGTATGTATAATGTATGAATAGACGAGCGAGGTGCCAGTGATAAAGGGGTAGTAAAATGTATGTATAATGTATGAATAGACGGGCGAGGTGCCAGTGATAAAGGGGTAGTAAAATGTATGTATAACGTATGAATAGACGGGCGAGGTGCCAGTGATAAAGGGGTAGTAAAATGTATGTATAAAGTATGAATAGACGAGCGAGGTGCCAGTGATAAAGGGGTAGTAAAATGTATGTATAATGTATGAATAGACGGGCGAGGTGCCAGTGATAAAGGGGTAGTAAAATGTATGTATAATGTATGAATAGACGGGCGAGGTGCCAGTGATAAAGGGGTAGTAAAATGTATGTATAATGTATGAATAGACGGGCGAGGTGCCAGTGATAAAGGGGTAGTAAAATGTATGTATAATGTATGAATAGACGGGCGAGGTGCCAGTGATAAAGGGGTAGTAAAATGTATGTATAATGTATGAATAGACGGGCGAGGTGCCAGTGATAGGGGTAGTAAAATGTATGTATAATGTATGAATCGACGAGCAAGGTGCCAGTGATAAAGGGGTAGTAAAATGATGTCTGTAAACTGATATATTGGACTATATGTAAGATATGATATTTGTGACTCGTTTTCAGTATTTATTTTGCTGAAAATGGCGATTATTACCTTTGCACTGGAAAAAATATCATGGTTGTGTTACAATGTAGAATATAGATATATAAATAATTCACAAAAATAGTTCACAAAAATCACGAAATGACAAATTTAGTAATGCTTTACATTTGCCCACTGAAATTAATATATATAATTGCAAAAATAGAAAATGTATTAGACAATAGTCGATTAAAAGGCAAAAACAACAAAAAGCCAATGGTAAGATGAAATTAATTATTCACAAAGCTTACTTCAGTATAAGACATATACTGTAACAATTATCAATCCAAGGTTATTTTAAAAAAGACAGAACAGGCCAAGTTTGCTGCTGTTGGTAGTGCTCTTCTAACGGAAGAGTCATTCCTTTACTGTGTCAACGTTTGCCTGTTCCTCATCTGTTTATTTAAACAATTCTAGTGTCCACTTCTTGATTTTGTTTCTTGTTTGCCTAAGATGAAGAGACCACTGCTATATGAGGCAGTTCTTCATTGGTAAGTGTGCCTCTCCACTGAGTTTGGGCACTTACACTTGGATAATAAAATGTGCTGCTAAACGTGTTCCTCACTTTGACCCACATATGACAACCTCTGTGGTATTCCATGTCACATTACAGTGTACTGTTGCATTATAATGCCCTTTATAAAAATACACAAGATTTAAGTAAAAGCAAAAACAATTCAAATATACCCCACCCCCCTTCGTTTCTTAGCTGTAAACACAAAACAAATGTAACGGCAAGATTTATTATGTTAAGAAATCAACACATTTATTAAATTCACATTGAAGAGTAAGTATTATATTATATACATTAAGACTATTGCACATCATCATTTAAAAACGGAATGCTAAGCAGAAATGAAACAATTTAAACCTACATCATGTTTTTTCAAAATATACAGAGTACCACAATAAATGTGTAATACTTGTGTTAAAAATGAATACGCAGTGGCAGCATGCACCACAGTAAACAGCTACACAGACACTCATACATTTACACAGGAATAATATTGTGTCAACGTAAAAGTAAGGGTAGCAGAGAAATATCCAGGTGGTGTTTTTAATTTATTTTTATATGTACCGCTTCTCTTGTTACACAGCATTTCACATTGCAAGGTAATACTTTTTTAATTCATAGTGTCAAAGATCAGGTAAAAATCAGTAGGCATGTTAATGCTCCTCCTTGTCTCTGCCTTTCTTTTCCTTTTCATCTTGAAGTGCGGTGCCCAGCTTTTTGATCAGGACTGAGAGAACCTTATCCAGGGGATCCATGACCCCTCGCTGAAGCCACTTTGGAATCGTGGTCCTGGCATGATGGAATCCCAGCTTCTGCAGAATATAGTCGACTCCTACTGGGTCAATCTTTCTCCCAGTCCAAGAGATTAATCTAAATAAAACACAGAACCTTGCCAGTGATACGAGTAACACATTACAGGCATTCTTTCACGATCAAGTCGATCACCAGGAGCTAAATCTGAAGCAGCTTTATTATGTGTGACAGTCATGCTTACTCTTAGTTTCCTTGTACATACCCAAAGTGTTGGGCGAGCAGTATGATTCCACCATGTAGATCTGATGAAAACACACGTGACAGCTGGTGCACAGTATCTAAATGTTTTTGAACCAGCTTTATTACAGACTGTGTATTATGTACTGCTAACTAGACCCTTGCTACCCAAGCCTGACTCGGGTCAGTGTGTTATCAGTGAGTGGATTTTGCCGTTTATTTTTAAGTGAGTATTTATTTCTCTCTGTATGCATGTGCTTCCTAAAACTCACTTCCTGCTTCCTTTTTTGCCTGTCTAAAAATATCTTGCGTAAATGAAGCACTGCATCAGTGGCGAGGACTCCCAGCGTACACGTTAGAGAACGAAAAATTTTAATGAAGGAAAGATTTTCTAAAAAAATACAGATGAACCCGTTTTATATCACCTCCTGTTAATATCATACCCCGTTTATTATCACGATTATTCAAAAACCACTCGCCATACACCATAGAATCGTTGAGAAATTACCTGTTAATATCTCACAGACCTGCTTACTGTCACGTTTTGTGCAGCCTGTCAAATGCTGCGTGGGCGGTCTTAGTGGGATACAGTTCAGTTACAAAACACCAACGTCACCAAATGTTAACAGTCTTATAGAAATGCACACCAAAAGCAAGCAGACCTCTACTGCCATCTACTGAACATGGAGCAATGTTTATCCATAATTGTTGGATTTTTTTTTTTTTAATTGAATATAATTTCTTTCTTAAGGCAGCCCTGTCCATCGTATAAACACTGTGGTTTAAAGTAGTAGTATGTTCCAATACCCACAATAACTAACGTGAATAATGAAAAACTAGAATGGAATGAGCAGGTTCACCATAAACAACTACAGTTTGCAAGATATATGTAACAAATGTAAGTGTGATATACACATTCACAGGCACAGACTACCGCTAGAACCCTGCTGTCAATCCCACAGGGAGTAACCCAAAATATTCATTTTAGTAGCATGCAGCACTTAAATGAAATCAATGGGGACATTCACCATGGAAGAGGTTTCGAAAAACTTGGAAGAATTTGTCATTTGTAGAACACCCAGTGCTTAAAAAAGAAAAGCTCCAGACAGCTGCAAATACAAGATTAGTACCTGAGTGTAGGCTCAAGATGCCATGTATTGCACATGAACTCTCTCCAGTCCACGGTGGTGTAGTTAATAGTCTCCTCGTCTCTCTCACCAGAGTTCTCATCGTGGATGGTGGTGGGACTTTTCTGACCCGGTCGAGTCGCAAACAAGCGAGGAGGGAAGAGGGCTGGGTGTGAAGAAAGAAACACAAGCAAATCATGAGAGCACATCTTCAAATCTCAGCTCAGACTTGTGCTGTCGCCCCCCACAGACCCAACGGTAATGCTCCAGACAAGCTCAAGTACAACACTACAGAAAGGATCTGCAGACAAGCACTGGATGATCACTTTCTATGAAGTGATTATTTCAACTCTCACCTGACAGAAAAATCTAGTTTGCCGGAGCCCCATGAGTATCACATGTATGATTTACTTAAGATCAGAATGACCATGCAAGGAATTTTTAAAACATTTTTAACAGAGTTTATTGCTTGTGAAAAGCTTGAAGTATTTCTTCAACAAACTTTCATAATATAGCAAGAGAACCAGTGAAAATCCCAACCTACTACAGTCTTCACTAAGGCTGTCATTCATTTTTAAAGCAAAACAGGCACAGTTTTATTACCAGCGTTAATCCCTATACTGTGGAGTTTTTATTTATTTATTTATTTTTAAACAACACAGATAAAGACACGCAGAAATGGAAATATTCATAAAAGCTAAAAGCTCTTAAATACATGTTAGAAGAAAAAGTAGAAATGGATTGCTACTTAACCTGGATACCCTGGCACAAAAAACATCATGCTCTTTTCATTACGAATTTAAATACAGCAATCTGCAGTTACCTTTTTCTTTTTCTTTCAGGTAGGCGGACACCAAGTCATGCAGAAACATGATCAGCTCTGCATCCATAGTGACACATATGTGATCAGTAAATTCTGTCACAACACTGCACTCCACATTTGGCTTGCTGCTGGTTTCTGAAAGAAACAATTTATATATATATCTAATTTCTATATATACAATATATATATCTATATATAGTATAATATATATATATAATATATAATATTATATATATATATATACAGGATTTGCAAGTAAATCTGCAAATACAATATGTTCACTGCAACTGTGTTAGATTATTAAGTATAATATGAAAACTCCTTTTTCTGTAAATGATTGTGTCAGCCCAGTCTTTTCTTTTATTATATTGAATGTACACTTCATTGGCTCCTCCCATTAACCTCTGTTGCTGTAACTGATAATACTGGACGGAGGTTGAATCTCTCTCACTTGGGAAGTGAATAAAGATCATACCCTGTAATGCAGGCTCCTCCGGCTCCTGCACGTGAATTGATTTGAAGTCCAGCTGCATTCTTGGCAGAGCGAAGATCGTCTCAGTCTCATGGTTGTAGCTCAAAGCTCCTCGGAATCCACTCAGCAGGCTGGAGCTTTTGGCTGCTACCCCACTCTCTGTGTTGTTCGCATCAACATTTCGAAGGAGGTTCAGCTCTAAATGTAATAAAATAATGACAGTGAGCTATATCACACAGTCTCACTGTATATGAAGCACCGTGTGGAAACATCTGGTCTTGCTGGTCATCCAGCGTTGGACACCTTTAACCCTTTGCTCCGACATCATTAAAAAAACATCAATCACAGGTCCCTAGTCGGTTTTTCTCCGGAAAAAAATGAGAAAGGCTTTCAATGACCGACAGAGGCCGAGAGAAGAGGTGAAACTGAGCAATATGCATAGTCCCTTCACCATAGACATAACATGGACAGAAACAAACAATATAGCTGCTTCCGCATTCAATACTCAAAGAAAACTGCGCACATTTGCCAAGCTTTTTGAGGTGTTATAGTAATAAAATAATGACTTGGATTGCATTATTGAGGAGTCTGGTGATAAAACGAGTGATCCGGAGAGGATTTAACAGTATGCATGACTATGAAGAGCTATGTGAAAAATACAGCGAACAAGGGGTGGGGCAGGGCTGGAGATGCAGTACTGAGTGTCCTGTTGATATGCTGGGCCTTTTAAACCTGTTTTGCTGTGAATAAAATTACTTTTAAACAGTGCGTATAAAATAAACAGCTTGTATAAAAATAAATTAGAGCTGACGCTCCTGACAGGCGCTGAATAAATGGACCGCAAAGGGTTAAGTGGCCCAACTATAAACACATGTATTGAAAAATTAAGTTTCCTGTACTTTTAAAATACAAGGTTTTGTGGCAACAACCTTAGGGACTTCAGAACAGTAGAAGAGACTGAAACATGAGACTGAAACAAGAGATAGAAGTACAAAGACACGAATCATTACAGGTCGCTGACTGTTGGTTGGTTTGTTATCCAGCAATCTGCAAATTAACTCCACAGAGGTGTAGCATATATTTTGGGACATTGGTTTCCAACTAATAAAAGTAAATAACCATACATTAATAAAAAGAAGAAAAAAAAAATCAGCATCTTAAATGTCTTACCTTCATTTCTCATGGCAGTCACATAGTTAAACCACTCTTTGACGCTTACCTTCATTTCTCATGGCAGTCACATAGTTAAACCACTCTTTGACGCTTACCTTCATTTCTCATGGCAGTCACATAGTTAAACCACTCTTTGACGCTTACCTTCATTTCTCATGGCAGTCACATAGTTAAACCACTCTTTGACGCTTACCTTCATTTCTCATGGCAGTCACATAGTTAAACCACTCTTTGACGCTTACCTTCATTTCTCATGGCAGTCACATAGTTAAACCACTCTTTGACGCTTACCTTCATTTCTCATGGCAGTCACATAGTTAAACCACTCTTTGACGCTTGCTACTCCATGTGGCGGGTTTTCATGACGCCGTCTGGTTATTTTGGTAATGGTAGCCATCGGGCTTTCTAAGGCTCCACAAGGTTTAGTGACCATAGTATTGTGGCCCAAATGAAAGTCTAGTGTCTGCACAATGTATGTTGAATCATCACTAGAACCTGCAGTAAAAACACGCAAAACAAGGACTGAATGATACCTATCATAACAAGCAAGTTCTGCATAAAAATACACAACACGTGAATGAAGTTGCATTTCACGATACAATGTATCTATTTACATATCAAGTAACTGAATAAAGATTCTGTCTAGTTAGTGTGCCAACCGTTTAGGACTTATGAAAAGGTTAAACCAATTAAAACAGTTATCCAAATAATCAAAAAGTTCATTGTTTCTGTAATAAATGGGTTAAAGGATAGCTACCATCTTCCCATATCTTCTGGGCCTCAGTCCAAAAAGCAATGTTGGGTTCTTCCAGATGAAACAGCGCCCAGGACTTGGACCTGAAATTGGGCCCATGGAAACAGGCTAGTGTCATGTGGTTCCCATGGAGACTCATTGAGCCACCTAACTGGACAGCATCTTCTGGCAAAGGCATCTGAAACAGGGATATGTGGCACCCAGCGATCACCTTCAAAACCTCTGGCCAGTGGCGGTGATGAGCTGCATCCATGACTAAGAACAAAATATCATGTTTAATAAAGTTTATCATTGTTTATTAAAAAAAAGAAATAATAAAAAAGATTAGAAAAACACAAGAATAAGTCTGTTGCTGTTAAGCTGGGCTTCATCTGTTTATTATTATTCTGTTTATTTTACATCTTAACCGAAGAAGAGAGCACAAGGAGGTTCAGTGACTTGCTCAGGGTCACACACAGTGAGTCAATGGCTGAGCTGGGATTGAACCAGGGACCTCCTGGTTACAAGCCTCCTTCTCTCACCACTGGACCACCAAGCCTTCATAGAGTAAATAAGTTCCATGTATCAGGATCAAAATATGTAGTCTTTATTGACTGGAGGAACAAAAGTCTTATGATCATGCAATACTTACATTGTTCATCTGAACCTTTCCCAACATTAATGACTGGAGCTTTAGGAGGCATATAAGGGACAGGACCCCAGGTTGACAAAGCCCGCTTGCTCGTATCAAACTGCTGGGTGAAGAACTCTTGAAGTTTCATACCAATCTTAATCAGGTCTGGAGTGGTAGATCTAGATATTATAACCTGGAAGATGTCCCACTGTAGATCCCCGTGGACAAAGATTTCACTGAAATATGAAAGTTAAACAAATGAGATATTAGCCAAAAGAAAATCCAGGTTCTCTTATGTACAGTACACCCTCGCTATAACAGTCTTGCTGAGATCCAAGCCTTCTGTTCATTATATCAAGAGACAGTACAGCCTCGCTATAACAAACCTGCTGAGATCCAAGCCTTCTGTTCGTTACATAGAGGGACAGTACACAGTCGCTATAACAAACCTGCTGAGATCCAAGCCTTCTGTTCATTATATCAAGAGACAGTACAGCCTCGCTATAACAAACCTGCTGAGATCCAAGCCTTCTGTTCGTTACATAGAGGGACAGTACACAGTCGCTATAACAAACCTGCTGAGATCCAAGCCTTCTGTTCATTATATCGAGGGACAGTACACCCTCGCTATAACAAACCTGCTGAGATCCAAGCCTTCTGTTCGTTACATAGAGGGACAGTACACAGTCGCTATAACAAACCTGCTGAGATCCAAGCCTTCTGTTCGTTACATAGAGGGACTGTATACCCTCGCTATAACAAACCTGCTGAGATCCAAGCCTTCTGTTCATTATATCGAGGGACAGCATACCCTCGCTATAACAAACCTGCTGAGATCCAAGCCTTCTGTTCATTATATCGAGGGACAGTACAGCCTCGCTATAACAAACCTGCTGAGATCCAAGCCTTCTGTTCATTATATCGAGGGACAGTACAGCCTCGCTATAACAAACCTGCTGAGATCCAAGCCTTCTGTTCATTACATCGAGGGACAGTACAGCCTCGCTATAACAAACCTGCTGAGATCCAAGCCTTCTGTTCATTATATCGAGAGACAGTACAGCCTCGCTATAACAAACCTGCTGAGATCCAAGCCTTCTGTTCATTATATCAAGAGACAGTACAGCCTCGCTATAACAAACCTGCTGAGATCCAAGCCTTCTGTTCATTATATCGAGGGGTTCATTATAGTGAAAGGACAATCAAAATGAAGAATAAACTGTTGGAGCAATTAAATGAGATGAGATTGTGAATAAAATAATTACATGTACCTTCTCGTCTCATGTATGCAGTATTCTGCCTTTGCTTTATCCTATTCATTAAATAATTTAAACGCAGTACAAATAGCAAAAATCCTGAATTGAAGCTGAACTTTTACTCTAAATCAATCTGATATGAATCGTTTCAAAGTGCACCAACATGCAAGAATCCCAAACTGAGCTTTTATTCCAAATCAGCCCGACATGAAAGTTTGACATGAAAAGTTAATCAGATCTTCAAGTTTTTCTTGTTTTTTTTTTTTTTATCAATTTTTCTTTGCCGCATGACAGCTGAACAAGCCAATAAACAAAGTGCTTTTTGACAACCTATATTCACGACAGAGATGTGCCTGCGTTAAACCTTTTTGCAAATGATCAATCTTGTTTCCAGCTTTGTTGCAACATAAAATGATTTTCGTTTCGGAGGCAGTTACTCAGCGTGCGTTTAAGACAAAAGAGTTGACTGCAGAGGTGGCATCCCGTGTGTACAGACCGAGAGCTTGACAGTGTGTGTTTATATTATCTTTTTTGTTTTTTTATTTGGGGTCCATTATAGCCGAAGGTTCATTATAATGAAGGGCGTTATAGCGAGGGTGTACTGCATTTAAATTCACTTATAACGGTTCATAAATGTATATAGAGTCTATTATTTTTATTATATTTGGGACACTATTAAAATAATTCCACATCATATCAGATTTAAAAGTTATTCATAATGAGTTAAATGGATATTAATTTGCAAAAAAAAAAAAAATTTAATAATAAATCCCATACAGTCATTACAGTTATAATAAATGAGCAATGGCAGCCAAGAGGAATGCTATTGCTGGTCTGATCACAGCTGCACCCAGCTCTAAATGGAATATGCGTCCACACTTGATGCATACCTTTTCTCTGACAAGCTCGTCTCCTGCGAGTTACACAGATTGACTTTCCATTCATCTTGCAGCTGGAGGTCCGCATTGCTGAAGATCCCCATCAGGATGCTGGAGCCCATGTAGTCCACGCGAGCCTCGGTGGAGCCCAGGGTGATTTGAATTTTATGGCTGGGCTGTTGGTTAGGATGTTCAGAGATATGCGCTGAAAGGAAACACAAGAGCTTGAGATGATCTACCGTAAGGAATTCAGTACACTTAATATGTAACTTAAAAACTACACAGATCGAAAAGCTGCTCATTTAACAATACAATTTCCAGCAGGCTTTAGTCCTTCATTTGAATGCAACTTACCAACCATCTCCAGAGTATTAACATCAATATTGCCACCCACAACTCCTCCTTTGGAGTCCAGCTTTGACCTTCCCAAGCCAACTGCCATGAGGATCTCCCGGTCTCTGTTGCTGCCCACTGAGAGCCGGCCCTGGCTTTTCAAACCACTCGTAGTCCAACTAAATCATGACAAAAAACAACACTAAAAATACCTTAAAAAGCAAAGGGTACCAGGTATCAAGTTTATAATACTCCCACATAGACTAATACTTGTAGCGGCAGATCTGAATTCCGTCACTGTTTGAATAATAATGGGACCAATCCTGGAACATGACTTACGTGTTGTTCCCCATTACGTTGCTCATGTTCATTTGTACGTTCAGCTGTTTCAGGTTAATGGCAAACACCACCAGCGTCTCCCAGGGAGAGCCCTGCGGGCTGGCAAGCTTACTGGCCTTGCTGAATGACGGCGTGGGCGTTTTAGTGATGGAATCTGTCAGAATTACAGACACACTTTAACAATCTGGAGATGCACCTATTCAGTCATACTGAGAACAACTGAATTCACACCTTCACATATACTGTAGAAGCTCCATCCAAAGCAGCAGTAGGTTCTCAAAGTACCGTAATCATTATTATACTGTAATTAGTAATATTTTTAATACTATCTACATATTTGCAAAATAAAATTAGTACAAATGTATTTCAATTTAAAAACAAGTACTTTTATGGCAAATCATATGATGTTATTTAGGAAAGAATAATTAGACTTTGTATTTCACAAGCTATTAAACTAGAATTTTGTTCTGAACAAACTACCATTCAAAAGGATTGTTTGACAATGTAAATGCAAATGACAATAAAAAAAAGTATGGCATTTTATGAGCCATGTAGGAGACTGTGTTAAAGATGCTTAACTTTCCGAACAACGCTGACACTGAGCCGTGACACTCACTGGGTTTTCCAGGTTATCAAGTTAATAATAATAATAATAATAATAATAATAATAATAATAATAATAATAGTTGACCTCTTCTTGGTGCAGAGGAGTCCGAGACACTCCTGGAGCGGGATACAGCAGGAGACTTGAGGCTGTGGGATATCCCCCCTGGGGACATGCTGCTGTTCTGGGTATGGTCGCTGAACACATTCGGTGACTGTGGCCTGTGCTGGAAGGAGGCTGCCTGGGAAGACTGGTCCCATGTCCTACAGTATGCTTTACGGGTCGACTCAGGGGAAAGGTGCTGATTGAGCCCTTCAGCAGAATCTGGTGTTGCTGGCCCTGAAGCTGGAGGCAAAGAAATACATTTAATACAAGGTTATACTATACAGACCATAGACCTCCACGCACCATGTGTCACATCTCATCATCAAATTTCATGTGATAAAGGAGCATTCATAGCCCAGCATAAACATATGAGCACCATGAAACCTTCTGACAGTATAACAGCACATCCATCCATATTAGTATGAGATTAATAATTCTGAAATACTATTTTACACAGTTGTTGGCTGGGCGATTTTTTGTATTAAATCAAACATAACATTTATCTTTGTGAATAGCAAAATAAATTTGTAAACTGTTTAAATTTAACATCATGAAAAAAAAAAAAAAACCTAAAAAACTTTAAAACAAAAAATCCCAACAGATCTCCAAAATAATAACAAGGGAAACCTAACTAAATTGTATTAACACCAAACTGTATCATTGCTTTGTGTGGAGTAGGGGCGGATCCCAAACTGGAAGAAATGTGCTGGGGTTTGGCAGGGTTAGGCTTCATTTCTGTCTCTGCCAGAGAAATGTGTGTGTGTGTGTGTGATGTGTGTGTGTGTGTGTGTGATGTGTGTGTGTGTGTGTGATGTGTGTGTGTGTGTGTGTGTGTGTGTGTGTGTGTGATGTGTGTGATGTGTGATGTGTGTGATGTGTGTGTGTGTGATGTGTGATGTGTGTGATGTGTGTGATGTGTGTGATGTGTGTGATGTGTGATGTGTGTGTGTGTGTGTGATGTGTGATGTGTGTGATGTGTGATGTGTGATGTGTGATGTGTGTGTAGCCACAGGTGTAATTAGGTTAGTTAATTTAATTGATGCCTGTAATAAGCAGGCAGGTATTTAAACCAGTTAAAGAGTCTGTTCTGGGCTGTCTCAGTCTGTGTGAAGAGAGAGGCTGTTATTTGGGAAGAAACCTGTGTGGTTTTCCGAAAGGTAGTGTGTAAACCTTTCTGTTTGTGTGGTTTAAAGACTGTTTTGTTTAAATCGGTAACCTGCTTAGCCGTCTGATCTGTCGTTGTAGAAGTGAAGAAAAGTTTAGTTAGCAGAGTTAGGTTTTGTTTTGTTTTCATTTATACTAAATAATAAAATCTCATGTAAGTGCTTAAAATTCTTGTGCCTGGGTCTGCTTAAAAGAGGCTACGAACCTTAAAACAAGTAACATGTTTTAAAGTGGATAGAGATGCTTTTGTGCTCTCCTGAAGAGAGTCTCAAAAGGAAGGACTGTGTAAACCTCACCCTGACACAATTCATCAAAATAGTTGCTCACCTGGCAAGTTTATAGTCTGATCTCCTAGAAAGAGGCGCCTTGCAATGCTCCTCCTGTACCAGGCTCGTGGGAATGCCAGGATCTCACTTAGTCTCCTCATATCATACTTAAAGGAAGCTGATCCTATGTCACATACAGCTGCATAAATATAGAACACATTTTAAATAACACTGTATATTGACACATAAATATACAAGCATAGCTTTTTAAGCTATCATAGATGAAAATATTCTATTTAATCTAGATTATTTGTAACAGAAACTCAGTTTAGTTTTTTTTCTCTAGGGTATGTCTAAGCCACAAATGTTCTCTTATAGTTTAGAGCATATTTAAACACTTTGGTCATTTGCATTTTACAGCAAGCAGGAAGATGTGAAAATGAGAGAATACAAACCTGAGATGTTAATTAAAGTGGTCTCAATCTTGCCCCCTTTTCCTGGCACCATGCTCTCAATAAAGAGAGCCCCCCCAGAGCGCCTCATCCGGGACAGGCTCACTTTCACAAACTCCAGGTTGATGCTCAGGGAGTCTTTACGGCCCGTGACAGAGGAGGGCTCTTCATCCACAGTACCTGCACACAGCAGGAAAGTTATTGCAATGAGAGTTTTACTGACAGTTACTTTTTGGAAGCAACTTTTCTGGTATTTCAAAATCAAAACATTTCAGTGACATCAGTGAAGCAGCTTTTTTTTGTCTTGAAATGCTGATTATCCTCAGTTTGTCCAGAATCTTCTAACATTGCTACTGGTAATTCAATTTAACATCCTTGTAATTTGCAATTCAGTAAAGTTAGATTTCGTTAAGGAAGATAGGAAATCAGCCAACTTTAACAGTACTATTAGGATTCAAAACCATTTCTCTCAGAAGCAGATGGACCCATTAGCGCAAGTAAAAAGGTTAAATGAATATAATACATCCTGGCTCGTGGAGTGCCTCTAATCATACCAATACTGCATATTTAAGATTAAACTCTATTTTATTCAGAAGAAAACCTGGCTGATTTCTTTCTTAACTCAAAGAGAGTGAAGTTATTTTTTCCTACCGAGCGGGCCTGAACCAGTGGGAAGGCCAGCGGCAGCAGACTTCTGTTTCCCAGCTCCATAGGGATGGAACACGTAGAGTGAGAAATCTGACATGCAGGCTGTGAAACTCAGTCCTGATGAGCTGGCATTGGCACTGGTCAGGTCCGACTGGCTGCTGCTGTGCCTGGTTCTGCCCAGTGGACTTCCAAGTCCTGGGGAGAGTCCTGCAGAAGAAAAAACAGGTGTTAGTATCAAAGAAAAACAAGGTCATCCAAGAACATCTCCCACCAAGGAACAGCAGGATTAGAAACTAACGCTCGCCCTTGGCGAATTAAAACTGATGAAGGACTAGTTGCTGTCTTTGTCTCAGTAGTCCTGTGGGCGACTGCTTAAAAAAAAAAAGTGTAGATATATTCTCTTGTTCAGGCTTGCGTTAAAAAAATGTAGGCAAAGTCAATTTTCTAACAGGGTGTAGCAACAGTGAACAAACATTCAGAATGCTTACAAAAAGTCACTCAGAACTGAAACCTCCCTTCATCTACCCTTGTCATGCTGATCCATGCTTTTAGGTATTCACTGGCTATTACTATACAAGGGTTTTGTGTCTTTTGAAGCTGTAATGTAACACTGAGCGAGGGGAGGGGCTCAGCAGGGTGTAGTGTAGTACCGAGCGAGGGGAGGTGCTCAGCAGGGTGTAGTGTAGTACCGAGCGAGGGGAGGGGCTCAGCAGGGTGTAGTGTAGTACCGAGCGAGGGGAGGGGCTCAATAGGGTGTAGTGTAGTACCGAGCGAGGGGAGGGGCTCAGCAGGGTGTAGTGTAGTACCGAGCGAGGGGAGGGGCTCAGCAGGGTGTAGTGTAGTACCGAGCGAGGGGAGGGGCTCAGCAGGGTGTAGTGTAGTACCGAGCGAGGGGAGGGGCTCAATAGGGTGTAGTGTAGTACCGAGCGAGGGGAGGGGCTCAGCAGGGTGTAGTGTAGTACCGAGCGAGTGGAGGGGCTCAATAGGGTGTAGTGTAGTACCGAGCGAGGGGAGGGGCTCAGCAGGGTGTAGTGTAGTACCGAGCGAGGGGAGGGGCTCAGCAGGGTGTAGTGTAGTACCGAGCGAGGGGAGGGGCTCAGCAGGGTGTAGTGTAGTACCGAGCGAGGGGAGGGGCTCAGCAGGGTGTAGTGTAGTACCGAGCGAGGGGAGGGGCTCAGCAGGGTGTAGTGTAGTACCGAGCGAGGGGAGGGGCTCAGCAGGGTGTAGTGTAGTGCCGAGCGAGGGGAGGGGCTCAGCAGGGTGTAGTGTAGTACCGAGCGAGGGGGGGGGCTCAGCAGGGTGTAGTGTAGTACCGAGCGAGGGGAGGGGCTCAGCAGGGTGTAGTGTAGTGCCGAGCGAGGGGCGGGGCTCAGCAGGGTGTAGTGTAGTACTGAGCGAGGAGAGCGGCTCAGCAGGGTGTAGTGTAGTACTGAGCAAGGGGAGGGGCTCAGCAGGGTGTAGTGTAGTACCTTTATTGGCTGCAGTCTTGACGTTGTTCTGAGCAAGGGGGGAGGTGGGGCCAGCAGGGTGTCCCCCATCTGCTGCATGGGCAGTGGCCAGAGTCTCCAGCTCTCCTCGGTTCGAGGAGAACACCAGGTCCAAGGAAGGCAGCTTCAACATACACTCCACTCTCGACATGGGCAGGCAGCTAAATTTGATCTGAGATGGCTAAGAAAAATAAATCACTGCAAAGTTATTTATCAAATTATATTTTAATGTGAATAACAAAATGTAATGTCATCATAGCAGTGCATAACTGGCACAGCTGTAAGGAAGTAAAAAATACATTTTAAAAAAGGTAATGCTGGAAATGATGTTTCAAACTGTATCATTTACTTCATTCCATTGATACATGATTAACAAGTTAATTTCCAATTACTAAATGTCCTAACATGTTTGGAACCAACTGTCTAGATCAGTGGTGCGCAACTCAGGTCATGGAGGGACAGTGTCCCTCCTGGTTTTTGTTCTAACCATACCCTAAATTAGTTCACTGGACCAATTAAGCTTCTAATAAGGTCCAATAAAGTACTTTAGGGTAAAATAAAAACCTGCAGGGGCACAGGCCCTGCAGGACCGAGTTGTGCACCACTGGTCTAGACCCAATTCACTCTTTATTTTCAATACAAGCAGCAGCAGCATACCTGCACCCTCACATAAACCACCACATCAACAGGGAATGAGGAGTAAGCTGATGTGGAGGACGAGACCAGGGATGTGGTGGACTCCTCCAGCTGGTCCACAGGGTCAAACTGAGCCATGTCTTCATCCTGAGAGCTGACAGCTATCATTGCAGAAGATTCAAGAAACAGCGACAGGATTTACATATATACAGTTTAACAAAGGGACATACACACATTCATTAGAATATCGGATACAAGCAGTACTACTTTTTTCCTTGGAATTAAAACATGAAAAGTGCAAATACTTGACAATGACCTTCCTTCCTTCCTTCTATGTGCAATATATTTAGCATTCACATTACAGTAGATACCGCCTATTAGCAACTTCTCGGTTCCCAGCAAAAAGTTGTTATTAAGCGAACATTGTTATTAAGCGGAAAGCCACATTTTGAAATGTATGTATATGGAAGGATTATGTATCCTATAGTTGTAGAAACAGCGCACTGAAATACACGCCCTGGTTCATTACAGTGTTAAAAAATAAACACGAAAAACACCAAATATCAGAACAACTGTTTACTAACACTACACGGTGTGTGAAACAAAAAAGTATACCCAGTACTGTACTGTACACACAGTACTAGAACAATGTACTAGCAAGATCCTTAAAAACAGTAAACACACTTGCTATACAGGGCTTACATTTAATACAGAAGCATCCTTTTAAAAGAAGTAGTCATCCAGTGTTATTTGTTTTTTTATGATTCTCCACCTCCAGCCGTAAATTTTGTGTGCAGCTTCGTAGCCAATTTCAAAATGTGAAATACAACAGATTTTGAGATGCTAAACTTTTCTGCTACCTGTACTTGTTTAGCACCGGGTTCACGCAGTGCCTCCAGAATCCAAACTTTATCAGCTATAGAAAGGTCTACATGTTTTGAAGCCAGGCTTACACATGACAATCAGACTCAATAAATGTACAGCTGTATTGTGAAAAGTGATACATAAACAGACACTGTGATGCGTGCGCACAATGTACGTTCCGTAGCCATAGAAATTGTAAAAAAATAAAATAAAATATTGCCATTAAGCAGCAGACAGTTGCTAATATCCAAAATCCATTAACTTAACGTCTATGGGACGGGATTGATTCCTGTGAAAATGTTGTTAATAATCGAAAGTTGTCTTTATCAGGGTTGCTAACAACCAGCGTCTACAGTCCGTAGGACAGTACTTCATGGCAGAATTGAAATCAGCTCCCACAGAGCTGTTAAAAACATACATACCATTTTATTGTTATTTTCTCTAGATGGAAGTATTTGGATTTAAGTCATCCATGAGCAGCACACACTACCCTCAAACTGTCTTACAAAATGATCCTAAATGGACCTTCGTTCCACTCAAAAACATGCAAAATATATAATGAAGCAATCAGTCTAGCAAGTGTAACCCATGACATTATCTTTTTATTACCAAGCAGAATAAAAGACTGGATGGGACATTTGTTCTATTTTATCCACAGTTTCTTTTGTATAACCCTCACCCTTACCTGTCCTCTCAATCGGAGTTATTGGTATGGTTTCCAGGGCTTTTTCAAGGAAATCCAGCAGGCATGGGCTGATGACCATCTCCTCTGGCAGCGTCTGCAGTGCCACCCATGCATACAACTTTGCTGCTTTTACCCCGCCGCTTCCTTTCCCTTTGGCTAGGACATGGTGAAGTACACAAAAAGTTAACAAGACACTCTACAAGACATTCTACAAAAAGGACTAAATAAATCAGACACAGAATGTTTAAATGTATCCATCATGAGAGACTTTAAACAAATGCAGATTCCCCAGTTCCCAAGTGACTAAAGTTAAGCCCATACAGTACTGAATTCATCTGACCTTTAAATGACTACAGGAGTAAATTACTTGCTTGGGCCAACAAACTATTCAAGAAATGTACGTACATTATTGTTACAAATTATTAGACCTTTTTTAAGCCTTTGTAGATTTATTTTTTATTTTTGTATAATAATTTATCATACATACACTTCATGTCTACGCAGTCAAATACTTTTTTTTTTTAGCCTTTGAGCTACTCCCAATAGTGCATTGAATCTAAACACAAATTCCACCGAGAGAAAAAGATGCATTAAGTATTTTGTAAAGATAACTGGCAACAACCAATTACCTGGACAAAAATGGAAAAGAAAGCGAGAATGACTGGGGTTTATGTGAGCATGCAGGGATAACCAATGGGTGCTAAGATGTGCTACCAGTACCTGAAGGGAGAGGTGGGGGTGGGGGAGGAAGAAGCATGTTAGTCTTGCTTTGGGTTGTACTGGGAGGAGGGGCAGTGCCACTGTCTTTCATACCATACAGTTTGGACTCTTTGGAAAAGGTTCTTGGCAAAGAGGATCCCCTGGAAGCATTTGGCGATTCTGTCTTCATAGTCTTAGAATTGTAGTGCAGCTGTGGTAAAACACAAAATAAACGAGGGTTATAATTATTTATTTAAACTAAGAACCAAAAGAAATGCAGAAGAACTTTGATCAGCTTCTAATGGGACAGACACATTACCTGCGCTTAATCAGCATTCTCAATATTAGCTTTTGTATTAGTCAACTAGGAAATAACAAAGCTATGTAATGCTAAAATGTCAACAATTGAACAGTACGTTTCTCATATTAAAAGGAATGGGAGACATGGTATAAACTCCACCTGCACAATCACACAGACTTGTTTAGGAGTTCTCAAAATCTTAGCTGCTTGAGCTCTGAAGTACACCCATCTTATTGATTGGAAGCACTGTTCTACTAATCCTGATTAGTTTTCCTTTAAAACAACATGGGATCAAAGAGTTCATAGAGGCCTCTTCCATATACAAATAAATAAATGTTGTGATCACTTACAATCTGACTGCTGGTCTTGAATACAGACTTGCTAAACACAAGTCTCAATTATACCGTAACAACAGAGCACCTCATATTTGGAATGCGATATTCTTTTAACCAGCTTTCATTTTACTAAAACACTGCATAGGGAGTAGTGTGGTGGTTGAGAGAGTTACCTTTACATCTACTCCAGGTATGTAAAAGACCGTAGTCTCAAAATCACTTGACTTGGTCTGTAGAGAAGATGGTGCTTTCTTTCCTGACAGCAAATGTGTAGCTGAAGTGTAAGTTGGCTGAAGTTTCTTCTTTTTTGGTGGAGACTCCTGATCCAAGCTCCTTGAACTTCGGTCATAACTCCTGCAGAAGTGAGAGTAGCAAATCGTGCACTTAAACTACAGCTCTGGCCAAACGTTTTGCATCACCCAGAATTGTAGGATTGAGGCACAAAAGAAATAAAACTACATAACATAATTCAGATATTTTATTTAACATCACATAATCAAAGAAACTATAAAATTTCACAAGAGTCTACTGGAAGCCATAGTAATAGTACAGTATTTCATGCTAGATTTCGAAATTTTAATTTTTATCAGTTTTATCATTATGTTGGAAAACTACAAAGCGGTATGTAATTCAATATGTTAACGTAGCATTATTCAGCAGGTTTCATTTTACTTGTAGTAAATTCTATAGGGTGATGCAAAACCCTTGGCCATAGCTGTACCTCCTAACAATACACAACAATAACAATGTCCTATGCGAATTGTTTACAGTACTTGATTTCAACATGCTGCTCCACCAGCTGCTTTTCATTTCTATAGCTAGTAATGCGCATTAGCAGAACCGTATGAACACACACTCGAAAAACTGGATCTTTCAAAACACAGGATTAGTCATGCATGCAAAGTAGTCTCTTTAATGTTCTAAAAAGTATGTTTAAAATGTCTTAATTTTGTTCACTCTAGAATGGGCTGCAGTAATTTGTAAGCAAACAATCATGAAACAGAACATCTAATTAAAACTTGTTCAGCTGAACCAGTTACCTTTGCAGGCTTATGTCATCGTGTTCTGGTTGCTGGGTAGTTGGATGCAGCACGCATTTCCCACTGTCGATCTCGACTCGAATATCCAGCTCAAAATCAATGTTTCTCTCAGTAGTTGCACTCAAAATACTTTTGTTGGCAGGCGTTCCCGGCCAGCGCTCGCTGAACAGCTGGCTCACAGCAGAAAATCCCGAGGACTTCTTGCGAGAAGTTTGCCTAGGAGACAATTTCATTTAATCACCGATTATCAAGACCTTTCTTTTATGTGAACCATA